>NC_056730.1:93243781-93381281 GCF_019279795.1 Protopterus annectens | reverse complement strand
GTAAACTTCCTCATCGTAAGGAAAGGGCACTGGGGTAAGTACAGCGATTGCAAAGTCATCCCCAGTAAAATACTTGGCCTACAGCATAAACCACTCATTGCTACAATCAGCTGCAAGCAGTGGACAGAAAATGTTCCACTTCCAATAGAAACCAGGCTGAAGACCTGGAAGTTGACTGAAGAGAAAGCATGACAGTTCAAGAAATTACTCAGGCTCTAGCACCTCAAGAAGAAGAGGAAATAGGTGAAGTTGAAGAAGAATGGCAGTGCCTAAAAACAGCATGTGTGTGGACTACACAACAGATATGTGACTGATCCAGGTATGGAAATAAGGTACATAAAGAAAGCTGGTGGTGGAATGCAGAAGTCCAGAAAGTTATCAAAAGAAAGAAGGAGTGCAGGAAAAAAGTGGGAGACAGAAAAGGCTGGACCAAACTAGGAAGAAATGTTTGCTGTCTAATAAAGAGGCTAAGACAGAAGTTGCAGTAGCAAAGAACAAGGCTTCAGAGGCACTCTATCAGCTTCTGGTTATTGACTTAGTAGATGGCACAAAGAAATATATATCAGGTAGCAAGGCAAAGACAAAAAGATAAAGACGTTAGACGCCCTTTGGAAGGGATGCCAGCAACAAACTGCACGCCAGTCCACAGGACATCAAAGGCAGATGGAAGGAATACTTCCAACAACTCTTGAAAGAATTAAAACTCAAGAAGCTGTACTACCCCAGACACAAGCTATGATGAAAGAAGAAGACATGTCCACAGCAGAAGAAGTAAGAACATCAATAAGGAAAATGAAGTCAGGGAAAGCAACAGGTTCAGATGAAGTCACAGATATGATAAAGATGCTGGGTGAGATGGGGAGCAGTGTGCAGAGAAAGGCATATCCCAGACCACTAGAGATTAAGCATACTTGTGCTGGTGTACAAGAATAAAGGGGATATCCGCAACTGTGGGAAGTATGTAGGTATCAGACTCCTGTCACATTGCATGGAAGTTCAGGAGAGAGTAATAGAATATGCACAGTAGTAGAAAGTAAGATGGGAGATGAGCAGTTCTGATTCAGATCAGGATGCAGCACAACTGCCTCAATGTTTGTAGTGAGACAGACAGTTGAGAAGAAGGTAGAGATGAGGAAAGAGTCCAGCTGGGCATTCCTAGACTTGGAGAAAGCATGTGATAAGGTCCAAAGAAAACAGATATGGGAAGTTCTGCAGTGGTTAAATGTCCCAGAAACATTGGTAGAAATAGTGCAAGCTGGGTAGAGGGACCAATGACTCAAGACTGAACAGATTTTGGTCTCACAGAGGGATTTCCAGTGGGAGAGAGTGTGCACCAGGATTCATCTCTGAGCCCACAGATGTTCACACTGGTGATAGACTACATTAGCAAACAGGTCAGAGGAGACAGATCAACAAAGTTGCTGTATGTAGACGATGTGGCATTACAGACAAACTCTGAGCAAGAATGTCAGCAAGGGATAGGGGAGTGGAATGTAAAACTGAAGGCAACATGGGATGAAACTTAGTACAAATAAGACAGCTGTAATGGAAGCAAATAGGGGAAACCAGAAGAAGCTGAGAACTGAAAAAGAAGGGGAAAACAGTGGAATAGATTAACAGCTTCAAGCATCTGGGAGGGGTGGCTGAGGAGGTCAAAGCAAGAATAATAGGGGCTGCAGCCAAATGACTCAGTGTCAGATGTGGTATATGACAGAATAATGCCAATAACACTGAAAAATAGGTTGTACAAAACAGTGCTATGACCAGTACTACCGTATGGTACAGAAATATGGGCAGTGAAGCCAGAGGTAGAGGTGATGGAGATGAAATGCCTGAGATGGGTGATAGGATGTACACTGTGGTGCAGATGAAGAAACAAGGACAAAAGTGCAGCAGGCAAAGTAGCTCCAATTGGAGAAAAAGGTCAAAAATAACAGATTACAGTGGTTTAGGCACATGTACAGAGAAGCAGAAAACAACATGGTGAAAAAGATGGTTGATAGACAGAAAGAAGGCAAGAGGAAACAAGGGCATCCAGCAAAGAGGTGGATGGGCTGTGTGAGTGAAGGCCTGTGACAGTCAGGCATGAGTGTCAAAGAAGGCAGGAGAGTCGCACTGAACAGAAACAGATGGTGACAGCTGATACAACAGCCCATGTAGAAAACAGAAAAAAGGGGGCTGATGATAATGAGGGCCCCCTATTTATCCTACATTGAGCTTGCACAACCTACAGTTTGCTTTTATTACTAATTGCAGCATGCTGCATTGGGTGGGTCTGATAAAATTTGGAATCATTCAATTACCTTCCTTAAGTTTTTTTTTCGTTTCTCGAGGCATATTGCCATATTTATGGTGAAACTGAACCCTCATAATGCACTGCATCAGACATAAACGCAGGCAATGCTGAGTGCCATCTTTAAATCCCCACACAGCTCTTTAAACCCTCAGACAGACATATATGTAACTGAAATAGCTTTGTTGCTAACTGTAAAAGACTGAAGCCTGAAAACTCTTTAAAAAAAATTCAATGAGCATGTTAATAGAAAGTACAATGCGTGCATAAACAGCGTGTTGCCACTTTCAGATACTGCTCAGCTCGTTTTAAATTTAATCAGAATCGCAAAATGTATTGTCTATGCTAGAGTTTCTTTCTGTATAAAAGGAAGTGTAACAAATTTATAAATAGTCTGCAGCAGTTTACAGATAATATTCAAATGTTTGCACATCTATTGATACCTCAGATTTACTACTTAAATATTTTTCCTTTTTTTTTGTCTCTTTGTGCATAAAGCAAGAATCACTTTGTAATTACCAGATTATACCTATATAGCTGTTAGACTACTTTTGAATGTAAGATGATAAGAAATCTGCATCGGTGAGTGTTCCTATACAATGATGTAAATAACCCATAATCCTATGAGTATAAATGCTGTCTGTTCTTATGTCTTGTTATAAGTATGCATTACTGCAGTAATAATAGATAGTATTCTCTAGTTGGCCTTACATTTTTTATATTAGAAACTCAGAAATAGACATTTATAGATATGCTGGCTTGAGAAATGTGTTACATTTTAGTTCTAAGTAAGGCCACTCAGTAAGTAGCACCAGAAAAGCAAGCAACAGCTTTATTAGGCAATGTTAATATCAACTTTGCTCTGTTTTGTGGAAAAATTTCCTTAACAATATTTCATTGGACCAACACCTCTACCAAAGCCTCTACTGTTAAGTGGAGACATTCATCCCAACCCTGGACCCAACAAGCTCTCAAAAGCAAATGTAAACAGCCAAACTCCAAATCAATCAAAACCATCCAACCAAACCAATAAAAAAAGCTCAAGATTCTCAATAGCAACATTTAAAATCTAGCAAACAAAATAACAGACTTCCATTCTTGAACAGCACCACTCTCCAGATGTTACTATAGTCACAGAAACATGGTGGTCTGGGTCACATGGTGCTGGGTTATAGCACAGAAACATGTCTCAAAACCAGTATCCTGGATACAGCCATACTCCCACAATGTTATAGCATATATAGATGTGACAGATTAACAATAAAATGAGGTAGAGTAGCCATTATCTACTCCAACCACCTTACAGTAGTACCATCTAACAATAAAAATGTAACTCACAACTGCTACCTATTCTGATAGGACTAAACAGGAACAGATTAATCTGTATTATAGCCCTATATATCCACCCTCAAAATAACCATTTGACCCTGGAAGACCTACAACCATGGATATCTGCCCCCATACCCATGAAACAATCATACTAGGTGATGTCACCATCAACTGGACTGGTGTCAACTCTAACAGAGGAAAAAGGTCATCCCTAACAGAGGAAAAAAAACAATCAACCTCTTCAAATTTACCTAACTTAGAACATCCCCAACCAGACTAAACAAACCAAACTCAACTGACTCCATCCTTGACTGGATAATGACCACAAATCTAGAAAAAAATGTCATCAGCAGGTAACCTACCTGACAACCCCAGCAATCATCACCCAACCTATGCAATCGACCAGGAGTCTAAAATCCCTACTACTACCCAGCTCAAAACAATCAGTTGCCTAAAAAATGCAGTCTTACCCACTTTATAGCTACCCTAAAACAACTCCATTGTTCACATCTTGAGACAGTGCCACTAGATAATGCTTCAAACACACCTTTCTTTCTATTCTAAATAGCCAATCTCTCCCCAGAACTAAATCTATTAGAAATAACCTATCCCCATGGCTATCACAAAATACAAAGGAAATAATGAAAAATAGAGACAAAGCATGAGAAGCCTGGCTCACAATCATAACTAACAGTGCTCATCAAAAATATAGGAAACTTTGTAACTTGTTAAAAAAGAAGCAATGTCTGACAACATAAAATGCTACCTAAAACTACAGAATACTCACTCTAAAGTCCCCCAAAATTCTGGTCAACCATCAACTGTCTTCTAAAGCCAGGTAAACCATCACAACTGAATCTTTTACCAAATGAAATAGACTCCACCATAGCCAATAAATTCAATAACTACTTTAAAACTGCTGTAAAATGCCTTGCAAGCACCCCTCAACTAGTCAACACGACCCAACTCCTACAATGCCACAAATAACTCTTTAGACTGCAACCCTTAGCAACAAACAAAATAAAAAAACTACTATCAATACTTAAACCAACTACTCCAGCAGCAGACGACCTCCAAACCTAATTCCTTTCCCAAAATGATAAACCTCTTGCCCACTCCATACTTAGTAACCAATACATCAACAAAGCTATAGCCCCAACAACTTGGAAACATTCCATAATTCTGCCACTCCATAAAGGTAAGCGTCCATATAATTTACCAAACTATACACCCATCACCATACTATCACCATTATCAAAAGTCCTGAAAAGATGCATACAAACTTCTCTCATACCATTTAAAAATAACTTACTGTCGTGTACTCAGCAAGCCTTTTTCCCCTTCTGTAGCACAATAATCACCTTATTATAACTCCTAAACATGATTAACCAGCTTCGGAATTAAAATAAACCGATATCTTCAATTTTCCTAGACCTTTCAAAAGCATTTGACACTGTCGCTCACAAAAAAATACTCCTCACCCTAACCTCACTGGGGTTGTCTCACCCAACAATATCACAGTTTGAAAGTTATCTTAACAACAGAACACAATGTGTAAAATGGCAATCTGCTCTGTCTCTTCCTTTCAACTGGTTAAAATTGGAGTTCCTCAAGGATCCTTCTTTGGCCCATAGCTATTTGATAAATAAATCAATAACATCACCACAATATCCCACCCTGCAACACACTCATCTACTCAGCCACAACTGTAAATAACCTTTAGGCCCTCACACAGCAATCCTTTACAAACACAGAAAACTGTCTCAATGAATCACAACTACTGCTAAATGCCAAAAAGACCAAACTTATTGTGTTCCTACCAAATTCTTTATCCAATGTAAATTAACCCATGAAAATCACCACACTCCAAAATTCCCCAATTGAGATTATTTCCACTACAAAACTCCTTGATATCACAATAGATGATAAACTAACATTTGAGATTCACATTCAAAACTCAATAAAAAACACCAAAACATAGCACACTATATAAAGGCACCCCTACCTATCAGAGCAAGCATGTAAAACCACAGCCACTGCCTATCTCCTCCTTAGTCAGTTATATGCATCACCTATTTTGACTAACCATCAGTCCACACAATTAACTAAATTCAATCAATGCTATAAAAAAATAGCAAGGTTTGCAGCTCACCTACCCAACCAAACTAACAATTGCATTGCTGTCCAAAAAATATCTTGGCTTGATCTTCCTAATAAACTCAAACTTTCTCAACTAGAAATATCTCAAAATATCCTGATTTAACCCCAGAACTGTCCAGCAACAAATCCACTGCTGGAGTGGTATAGTCCATCATGATCACTGAAGTCAGAAATTACTGGCCTTGTTAAAGTAATTATATAGCTCTCAACTCCCATGTCAGTGCACTATTCTCCTGCTGTGTAGCCAAACTGTGGAGCTTTCTACCATGTGACTTGTGACAAACAACATGCCAACAAAACTTTAATGAAAAATAAAAAAAATCTCTTACTTGACACACCACACTGCAACTGTAACCTCACCAAAGCTTCCCCTCAACAAAATTTACCCCGACTCCTCCTCCAAACCAGCATAGCCTAATACAAAATCAGTTTTTAGTTTCCTGTTTTGTAAATATTACTATTTTCACTAACACATTTAATTCTGTATGTATATACGTACAAAATTAAAATAATTCTTTGTTTTTGTACAAAATGAAATATTTCTCTGTACTTCTTATGTATAACTTTGAAATTCTTTGTGCTTTTTTTGCTAAGAAAGCTATTATCCTCCTTCTCGATTATATTAATACATGCCAATTACCTTTTTCTAAAAGCTAATGCAACTTGGAGCTTTTCTCGCCAAGCCTCTGTGAAAATTGGATTTTGACAGCCCAGATGGACCTTCCCAGAAAACAAATATGAAATATATATATATATATATATATATATAGGTCTATATTAAGTCGCCGAAATGTTATTCTGGCGAACATCTATTCATCGACTCATAATTAGGGAAAATCGCTTCAGCGATTCACTGAATTTACTAAAGACAACGAAAGAGTTGGTTGAAGCATAACAGTCAACTACAGAACTTTTCCCTTTTCTCCACTGTAGTGTGATCTCGGAGTTGGTATATATAGTTACCGGGTGTGTGGGGGGGGCAAAATCCCCACTTGGGTGGGTTCGAGTCAACTACAAGTTGGTCTATTGTGTTTTGGGCGACTATTTTGTTGCCATTAGTAAACTCAGCGAATTGCTGACGTGATTTCCACTGATTAGGGGTCGATGAATAGGTGTTCGCAAGAAATATATTTCGGTGAACTAATATAGACCCTATATATATATATATATATATATATATATATATATATATATATATATATATATATATACATATATATAGATTCCTATTACAAGAATGAAAGTTCACTACTTTGAACTTGTAAGAGGAAGCCTCACTTTTGCAAAAGTTCACTTTAATGAAAGTGAACTTTTGCGTAAGTGCACTTCACCGAAAACACCGCAGCACAGTGGAGGACATAAAAACAAGCTATGTCCTCCACTATGGTGCGATAGTCATGGACCTTAGAGTTAGGGCATGGGTTAGGGTAAGGGGATAGTCAGTAAAACTATCCCCCTTACCCTAACCCATGCCCTAATCCTAAGGTTCATGACTATCGCACCATAGTGGAAGACATTGCTATGTCCTTCACTGCATTGCAGTCATCACAGATCTTAGGGTTAGGGCATGGGTCATGGTAAAGGGATAGCCCTATGGGCTATCCCCTTACTATGACCCGTGCCCTAACCCTAAGGTCCGTGAGTACTGCACGGAAGTTCAGTACAACACCCGTTCATTGTACTGAACTTCGTATAGTGCACTTTTGCTGCAGTGAGAATTCCATGCACTATTTTGAATTAGTGAAAATTCGATCTAGTGTATGGAACCCATATATATGTATATATATATATATATATATATATATATATATGTATCTATATATATATATATATATATATATATATGGGTCTACTTTGACCCATTGAATTAATGTTTCAGTGAAACAAGTTTTCACTACTCCAGTTTCACGACAGTGCATTTCTCTGGAAATGCACTTTCGAGAAACTACAGTTCACCGAAAGAATAAAAAAAAAATACACTACACTGAATTATGCAGGGGACAAGTGCCCCTGCACCCACCACACCCTCGCTACTAATATATACCAACTCCGAGACTGCACTACAGTGGGGAAAAGGGAAACTTTCCTTATCCCCACTGTACCGTGATCTCCACCAACAACCTCAGTGAACTGTAATTTCACGAAAGTGCATTTCCAGAGAAATGCACATTTGCGAAATTGCAGTAGCTAATCTGAGTTTCACTGAAACATTAATTCAATGGGTGAAAGTAATATATTTATTTCGAGCTTATCGAAGGAAGGACACTCAGCAAACTCGGAGCTACAATATATAACATTAAGTATCCTGTTTTTTTGTTTATTTTGTTCTTTATTTCTTTGTTGTTTATAGCACTTTGTGTACTGTGTATTTTTCTAGCTAGTTTCACTGTGTGTGAGGTATTAACTGGAAATTGTCCACTCTTATTAAGCATCTGTTGGGTTGTTTGTTTATGATAACTTGTTGCAGTTAAACTCTTTTTTTCTAGTGGCTCCTTTAGCTGTTTAAAACTTTCATTTAAAGGCTCACTGCTGCTTTTCAGCTGGGAGTAACACTTCTGCAGTTTGTTCTAAGTAGTGTGGATATTTGTAGCATTTCCATATTCAGGCTTGTATTTGGGCCTAGTGTTTGTGGAGGCTGTGTGTCTGAGTACATAATTCAGGGACATCTTGTTTTAGCCAAAGCCATCAGGCATTTCAGTGAGAGAGAATTGTTTGAGGTCATTGGCTGACTGAGGTCTCCTGGACTACAGCTTAGACTAAGCACCTCATTGGTTCTTTTGAGATTTCTTTCTTAAAAGCTGTCTCAGGTTTCAACTTTCTGTTACCTAAGAATCTCAGTTGTGAGTGTTCAGCCATTTTACAGTGAGCTGCTCGAAGGAAGGACACTCAGCAAACTCGAGCTACAATATATAACATTAAGTATCCTGTTTTTGTTTATTTTGTTCTTTATTTCTTTGTTATTTATATCACCTTGTGTACTGCGTATTTTTCTAGCTAGTTTCACTGTGTGTGAGGTATTAACTGGAAATTGTCCACTCTTATTAAGCATCTGTTGGGTTGTTTGTTTATGATAACTTGTTGCAGTTAAACTCTTTTTTTCTAGTGGCTCCTTTAGCTGTTTAAAACTTTCATTTAAAGGCTCACTGCTGCTTTTCAGCTGGGAGTAACACTTCTGCAGTTTGTTCTAAGTAGTGTGGATATTTGTAGCATTTCCATATTCAGGCTTGTATTTGGGCCTAGTGTTTGTGGTGGCTGTGTGTCTGAGTACATAATTCAGGGACATCTTGTTTTAGCCAAAGCCATCAGGCATTTCAGTGAGAGAGAATTGTTTGAGGTCATTGGCTGACTGAGGTCTCCTGGACTACAGCTTAGACTAAGCACCTCATTGGTTCTTTTGAGATTTCTTTCTTAAAAGCTGTCTCAGGTTTCAACTTTCTGTTACCTAAGAATCTCAGTTGTGAGTGTTCAGCCATTTTACAGTGAGCTTATCGAAGGAAGGACACTCAGCAAACTCGGAGCTACAATATATAACATTAAGTATCCTGTTTTTTGTTTATTTTGTTCTTTATTTCTTTGTTGTTTATAGCACTTTGTGTACTGCGTATTTTTTCTAGCTAGTTTCACTGTGTGTGAGGTATTAACTGGAAATTGTCCACTCTTATTAAGCATCTGTTGGGTTGTTTGTTTATGATAACTTGTTGCAGTTAAACTCTTTTTTCTAGTGGCTCCTTTAGCTGTTTAAAACTTTCATTTAAAGGCTCACTGCTGCTTTTCAGCTGGGAGTAACACTTCTGCAGTTTGTTCTAAGTAGTGTGGATATTTGTAGCATTTCCATATTCAGGCTTGTATTTGGGCCTAGTGTTTGTGGAGGCTGTGTGTCTGAGTACATAATTCAGGGACATCTTGTTTTAGCCAAAGCCATCAGGCATTTCAGTGAGAGAGAATTGTTTGAGGTCACTGGCTGACTGAGGTCTCCTGGACTACAGCTTAGACTAAGCACCTCATTGGTTCTTTTGAGATTTCTTTCTTAAAAGCTGTCTCAGGTTTCAACTTTCTGTTACCTAAGAAGTTCAGTTGTGAGTGTTCAGCCATTTTACAGTGAGCTTATCGAAGGAAGGACACTCAGCAAACTCGGAGCTACAATATATAACATTAAGTATCCTGTTTTTTGTTTATTTTGTTCTTTATTTCTTTGTTGTTTATAGCACTTTGTGTACTGCGTATTTTTTCTAGCTAGTTTCACTGTGTGTGAGGTATTAACTGGAAATTGTCCACTCTTATTAAGCATCTGTTGGGTTGTTTGTTTATGATAACTTGTTGCAGTTAAACTCTTTTTTTCTAGTGGCTCCTTTAGCTGTTTAAAACTTTCATTTAAAGGCTCACTGCTGCTTTTCAGCTGGGAGTAACACTTCTGCAGTTTGTTTCCCACCCTCCCTCCCCTGTTGGTATAGTGTTTTTATAGTTGGTGGCTTTGCAGTTGCCCGCCCCTAGTGTAAATTTGATCTGGGACCCTCCTCCCAGTCTAGTGTCATTACCTCATTCTACCCAGTACAGGGAGAGCATTTGAGAAGGCCAATCAGCCTAGTTTCTGCTACTCCTTTCTCTCTTTCCTTTCTCTCTTTCCAAAAAAAAAAAAATACTGTATTTGTGTTTTTTCTTACTTTATTTTGCTCTTGCGTCATCTTAAAAGTACTCAATTGTATTTATTACTGCTTGGTGTAACTCATTGTAAGCCTTTTAGTTTAAGCACCTGGGCTTCAGACCAGTTTTACATTAGGAAGGTTTGTGGTCTGCACTGTAGTGGCAGAACAGGTAGCTTACATCCTTCTAAGTTGGGAACTGCCGATTGAGGGCTCAGTGTCTGTTATTCTAAAAGTGTATTAATTCTGGTTTAAGCACTTGGGCTTGAGGACAGTTATTTTACATTAAGAGGGTTCGTGTTCTGCACTCTTGTGGGAGGAGAGGCTGGACTCTGTCCTTCTGAGCTGGGAATTTCTGGTTAAAGCTTATAGTGCCTGCATATTTGAACTGCTTCTTACTGAAATTGGTACACCTCGCTTGTTGTAGCATAGACTAGATCCAGACCTGCTGAATCTAGCTTTGTTTGTATAACTTGAGCACTAATCCAGGCATTTTTAAAGTATTCAGTTGTATTTATTACTGCTGGTAGTAACTTGATTAAAGTGTAGCTATCATTTCTAAGTCTTTTGGATTAAGAACTTGGGCTTCAGACCAGTTGTTTTACATTAGGAAGGTTTGTGGCCTGCACTGTGGTGGCAGGACAGGCAGCTTACATCCTTCTAAGTTAGGAACTGCTGATTGAGAGCTCAGTGTCTGTTATTCTAAAAGTGTATTAGTTCTGGTTTAAGCACTTGGGCTTCAGGCCAGTTATTTTACGCTAGGAAGGATTGCGGTCTGCACTCTTGTGGGAGGAGAGGCTGGACTCTGCCCTTCTGAGCAAGGAATATCTGGTTAAAGGCTTATAGTGCCTGCATATTCTAACTGTTTCTTACTGAAATTGGTACACCTTGTTTGCTGTAGCATAGACTAGATCCAGGCCTGCTGAATCTAGCTTTATTTGCATGCTTGTTTGTTTATTTCCTGAAACGCTAATTCCACCTAAAACGCGGCCTTTTAGCACTTCTGTGGATCCCTAGTGATATCTGCATTGCTTACTGTACTTATTTCCTTGTTTCACTTGTAAGAAAGTTACTGTTTGTCGTTTTTGGATTTAGGTTACGTGTAACACATTGCATTTAAGTTACCTGGCACTTGCTCACTAAAGCAATTATATAAGTCAGGTCTAAAAATTAAAAGCACTACACCCTCACAAACTCCCTTGAGTACCTTGTTCCCCATTGGCCCTTTTTTCAATTATAAAGGAATTCCCAATACTATTCTAGCATGTCCAAAGGTCAGTTGTCAATCTCCTCCGGTCCAGCAGGTGAATCTGGGAATCTTGAGGCAATGTTACAACTGCCTCATGTACACAGACAACCCTCTCCTCCTCCCAACAAATTCCAACACATGTGAGAGATGCAACCATATAGCCAAACTGGAGGCTAAGCTCTCTCAACTCAGTACTGGCGTAACCAGTCAAGAGGAGAAGGAAACCACACTCACTACAATTCCAGTCTCACATAGACCTACCACGACAACAAACCAAACACATAAACACACAAAAACATACTCGGAGGCTCTAAATAAAAATCTGCCTAAGCAGCAGAGACCTCCAAAGCAGACACCCAAGCAACCGCTACCCCAAAACAAAACACGTGCAACACATAACTCACAAAGCCAGTGTGCCGAACAGTCACAGCCCTTAAGGCTAAACAACACACCTGATACACTTGTAATAGGTGACTCTATCGCCAGGCACACTGACGTCCCGCCACCAGGCTGAACAAGGAGAGGGTCATGGTGAGCTGCCTGTCGGGCGCTAGGATCCGCCACATAACACAAGCACTCAGGTCACTCCAAGGCAAGTACAAATATGACTCAGTCATTGTCCATGCTGGTGTGAATGACCTGAGACGCACCTCCCTGGACTACATGAAAAGAGACATAGAGGAGCTCTCTGAGCATGTAGCCCAGGCCGGTATGACCCTGACCTTGAGTAGCATCTTACCCTCACCAAGAATGATACCACAATATGAAGACAAGATGATCAATTTCAACAATTGGCTTAAGTGTTGGTGTCATTCAAAGGGGATCCAATGCCTGTCAGCCTGGGATGACATGCTCAACAAGCCATGATGCTTCGCTAGGGACGGCTTGCACCTGTCACCCTGGGCTTTCGGATATTGGCAAAGGCTCTTGCTACCCCCATAGTGCCTTTTTTAGGCAAGGCTCAAAAGACAAACCCACCTCCATAGGTATCACAAGGGATAAGAAACTAAGAGTAATGCTACTCAATGCCAGAAGTCTAAACTTCAAGATGCACGCACTCGAAACTCTCCTTAGCATGGAGAACATCGATATCTGTGCAGTAACAGAAACCTGGTTCAAGGCTCCCGAGAGCACCCCAGCACTACCAGGTTATACCTCATACCATACTTTTCGCCCCAAAACTTGGACCGAACCACAAAAGGAGGGGAGTATCAATATTCGCCAAAGATACCCACACCTCCAGGTTGGTGGCACAGCACGAAGCATCAGAGACTATCCATGTGCAACTAACTGTGGGTAAAACTGCCTTCCAGTTTATAGCCTGCTACAGACCACCCTCCCAAACACAGGAACCCCACTTGGCCTTCCTGAGAATACTGGAAAATATGAAGGTCTCTCCAAACACCATTATATTGGGCGACTTCAACTACCCAAACATAGACTGGGAGCATTACTCTAGCTCCAACACCCTAGCCCAAAGGTTCCTAGAATTTATAAACTCAAATGCTATGGAACAACTTGTTACCACTCCCACAAGAGGGGAAAACATACTGGACCTGATCATCACCAACATGGGGACACTATGCTCCAGACCAGAAGTGTATCCCTCACTGGTAAGATCAGACCATAAACTAATCTCACTGGATATTCACATCCCGACCCCACCCCTGCCCAGAAAACCACAGTGAAAACTTCTCTAAAGCAAATTTCACACGCCTCAAAACCGAGGCGAATCCTTCAAAGCCCCGGCCTGTGGAAAATACGGCCCAGACGGCAGAATCCTTTATAAACGCATTCTATGAACACCTTCAGGAATGCATGGATCATGCAATCCCAAATAAAACCAAGACCCAATCCTCCAAAGGCAGACGCCCTGTCTGGTGGACCCCAGCCATAAACAAACTATACAATAGAAGGAGGAAGCTACTACATGATAGAGCAAAATCCCAAAAAGGGAAGGCATCTCTGATCAGTATTAGCAAAAACTACGGGCACTCATAAAATCGCTCTAAGGCCAGCTTCGAGAGAAAAATTGCACAGGACACTAAGGATAATCACAAGGCTTTCTTTAGTTATGTTAGGAACCTGGGTGGGAATTCCCAGATATGCTCAGAATTAGTCCAAAATGACAAAAAATACACCGAGCCCACAGACATTGCCAACATCCTAGCTGACAGGTTCAGTGCAAACTTCTCCCCTCTCCCACCAAAAGGGCAAATATCTATCCCAACAGAGTGCTGCCCCCCTGACATCTCAGATGCTCAGGTAAGAGCCGCCCTCTCCAAAGCAGAAAACACAGCATCAATGGGACCAGATGGTGTCCCGGCTGCGCCCTACATGAACTCCAAGAAGAGCTAAACCCAAACATAAAACTACTGTTCACTCTTAGCCTTACTACAGGATATGTACCCAAAGAGTGGCGTACAGCAACAGTGGTCCCTCTCCACAAAGGTGGTGCCTCAACGGATCCTGGAAACTATCGCCCATAAGCCTGACTAGCTTGGTCTGCAAAGCTATGGAAAGGATCATCATGGACCTCATAAATAAAGATATTGGGGACCTACAGACACTGGAGCCTACCCAGTTTGGCTTTGTTAAGGGCAGATCCTGCCTCTTAAACCTGGTTGATTTCTTTGAAACAGTCACCAAGGCCATTGACGAGGGGAAGGTGGTCCACACAGCCTACCTGGACCTCGCAAAAGTCTTCGATACAATACCCCACTCAGGCATTATAGATAAGCTCACCAGCTTAAATATAAACCCCTATGTCACTAGATGGGTTGTAAACTGGCTCAAGGACAGAACCCACATGGTTAGAATTGCTGGAGCCATGTCAGACTCCAAACCAGTTACAAGTGGCGTCCCACAAGGCTCAGTCCTGGGACCTCTCTTGTTCGGTATATATTTCTTGGCGGTACAGGCCAACACAGAAGGACTGTGGCTGACCAAGTTCGCAGATGACTGCAAACTGGGTGCCATAATCAACTCTCCAGCCGACACAAGCATCCTCCAAAAGGGCCTCATAGAAACAGACAACTGGTGCCAGAGCCATGGCCTAAAGCTAAACGCCAAAAAGTGTATAGTCATCCCCTTTGGCAAAAACAAAGTGCCCACAAATTACCACATAGGTGGTAATCCATTAAGTACAGAAGAAGTCATTAGGGACCTGGGGACCCAAGTTGATAGCAATCTCTCATTTGACAACCACGTGGCCAAAGTGGTTAGAAAAACATTTTATATAGCCCACCTAATCATGAAGGGATTCACATCTAGATCAGGGGAGGTCATCGTACCTCTTTACTCGTCCCTCATCAGGCCCATAATTGAGTACAATGCCCCTTTTGGGATGTACCTTACCAGACACCTGCAGCAACTGGAAAGACCCCAAAAGTACCTCACCAAGAGGATCAAAGGGCTCAAACAGATGCCATATGCTGCCCGGTTAAAGAAACTCCAGCTCTACTCAGTGGCATACCGCCTACTCAGAGGCGATCTGTGCCTGATGTATAAAGCCATGTCCAACCCAGAATTAATGGACATGCTGCACCTCAGAAAATCCAAATCCCATCGAGCCACGCGCTCATGAGACTTGAACCTCAGCACTGAAATAAATAGGACATGCTGGAGGGACAGATTCATAACCCAGAGGCTCCCTTCACTCTGGAATAAAATCCCAGTCCAGGTTAGGCAGAGTCCCACATTGACTCTCTTCAAGAGGAATCTTGATGAGTGGATGGGAGATCGTAGGTTTACCCCGGCTATCACTTCTGTGTCACTGTTAGACAGAGGCACAGTATACTAACCTCAAAAAACGCATAGCAAAATTAATTTAAAATGGGTGGCGAAAGCCAAACACACTCTGGCTAGGCTTATAAATGCCCTAGGGCAGATAGCCTAGTATGAACCTATGAACCTATATATATATATATATATATATATATATATATATATATATATATATATATATATATATATATATACATACATACACACACATACATGTATCACTCTCAAAGTTGTGCTGTATAATGATCTTAGCCCAAAGTATATGGTCCCGTGTCTTGGAAAAAATACCTTCACTACATCACCGATTTGCAGATTACAGCATTTTATTTATTCATATATTTCCCTTTATTAACCAGATAGCTGGGCTGGTCTGATGATCCACTTCAACCATGACCCAAACCAAGAAGGCATAGAGAGGTACATAACATGCAGATAATATCTACAATACTTCCAATCTGAATGCATGCACATTAGTAGATCCTACAGCAAACCATTCTTAGACATCTGTTTGTGGATAATAATAAAGTGTAATATTACCACAGCACATGTAAAAAAAATATGTAGTTAGAACATATACAATGCAGTGCTTCATATCTAGAAGAGAAACAGCATACACAGTTTGCAGAGTCCCAGTAGAGTGATACAATGCTGTGGCCATTAATTGTTGGCCAATTAGACTTTATTTAGCTATTATCTAGACAGGTGCATTTGTATTCCTCTTGTAGATGTTCCAGAAATTATTCCCTGAAGCAGAGTAGTCATTGCATGTTTTATACATTCCAGACTATTTCCAGCTAAATGCCAAACAATGCTTTCATAGTCCACTTGATGCAGTCAGTTGCAAGACAGGGACACACTTTGGAATGATCTAATACAACACTGGGTATAGTGTTTCAAGGACTGTGCTATCATGAGACTATTTGTCTTCCATATTTTAGGTAGTCATAATATCTTTCTAGATCTCTCAAGCAGGACAGGCCCAAGTCCTTGCTTCCCCATTCATAAAAGTGTATTTGGTATGAAACATCGTAGATTGGCTTTTCAGACTGCGAACATTTTGAGAACTTGGAAATCCAACAGATCTATTCAATACAAAACTGACTACTTGCCAGCTCCATTGGTGTACAATGATAGCCCTGACTATGATCTAGGTGACTTGAGGATTAGTAAGTCTCAGGCACCTGTTGGAGCTGCCCAGTGAAACAAAAGAGTGATGAGGCTTTGTATTCTCTTTTTTTTTTGGGGGGGGGGGTGACTAAGGAGGTTGTGATGGCTGATTTGGTGCTGCTATTGGCAGCACTGCTGGAGACTAAAGCTGAAGAGAGCAGTGGAACTAGATATGTGGATGGGGCTGGGAGATGTTTCCCATCCTCGATCCCATAGAAGGATGGTCCTAGACCGTGCCTCACTATGGGCAGTGGCCAATAAATACAACTCCAGCATGGGGGGGTGGCCGGTTTGTAACATAACAAATCAAGTATCCACTTGTGTTTATGAAAGCTATCTGGGCCCCAACCCCCTACTCCACTACGATCATCAGCTTTCAGGGGCTAGGAAGGTGACCCCAGTTGGAGGGTAAGCTGAATAAGGTATATATGTGGACTAGGGATAGGTGTAGGCTCATGAGAAAATTCCACACCATGGCAATGAAACCCTATACAGGTATGGGGCACTGGCCACTACAGTTTGCAGAAAAAATGCTTTGCTTCACTTTACAAACTCAGTATGCTGGCATTTGATGTCATTATAAATACAGATAATTTTGTACACATTATCATTACATTTTTCTGTTGTTATTACTTGTTCTCAGTCTGTCTGTATCTTCAGAGCTGAAGGGGATAAGATCATTCTCAATGTTGTCTTTTGACATCTGCAGATCCAATTCTATATGGCAAGTCCGTATCCTTTGAGGGTTGCTATGATTTATCAGGTCTATTTTCCAGTATGTGCTACTCCACTACCTATATTTCAATGTCTGATTGCTGGAAAGACCAGTATAAATAGGGATGAGGTATGAGATAATTTAAAGGCCTAAATACACTTAGCTGAGAGGGATAACTTTCTATTCTTTGACATAACATAATTCTTGTGCAGCTTTTCTTTTCTCCCCACAAACATTTGGATTACCTTTTTATTACACCTCAGCATTCATTTACAGGACAGTTGACCAATTGTACAATATACCTCTTTACCATGAAGTGTGAGTTAATCTTGTAATTTGCTGTTGTTGAATCATTTTCACGTATGTATCTTACGCTCAAGGACATATTTGGTAGTTTGGCACTTGAACAAAAATAAAAAAATAATATCGACATTATGAGCTACTAGTCTCCACTTGCAAGCTGTGTGAACCTGAGCAGGTCATTTAACAGGACAGTGCTGGCAGATTACCCTCGAAAGGAACCACATTTGCCTAGCAAGCTTATGTGTGATAAACAAATGACTACAGTATTCTTCTTCTTTTTTCGGCTTTTCCTGGTTAGGGGTTTCCACAGCGGATCATCTGTCCATTCATGATTGCCAGTGGAGCTTTATGGTGTCGAGTTGCCAGCCCGGCGCCCAACCTTCCACAGAAGGCACACACACACACACACGCACTCACACCTAGGGCCAAGTTAGAGTGTCCAATCCACCTACAGCATGTCTTTGGAATGTGGGAGGAAACTGGAGCACCCAGAGGAAACCCACGTGACCACAGGGAGGACATGCAGACTCCGCTCAGAAGGCAACCCAACCAAGGATTGAACCGGAAAACCTCTTGCTGTGAGGTGGCAATGCTAACTGCTGCACCACTGTGGCTGCCCCAAACAAATGACTACAGTATAAGAATAAAAAACATCCACCCACAGAATATTGTGCCTAACTGTAGCATTTTCAAACATTCGGCCACTTCCAAGGTGAAATTTCTTTTGTGTAAGGAGTGACAACCCTCCACTGGATCAGTAATCAAGGAGCCTCAATCCTCACCACTACCACCTGTGGGGGACGTTCATTGGGAGGATAGGATAACAGGTACACACACAGCATTTCCAGATGGAGCTCTCTGCATCAAGTGCAATTTCCCTTAAGAACACACAGAGACCACAGTCAGTCTGAGGCCGTTTTTTCCCTCTTCTTCCAGATCCCCAATAAGACTTCCCACTGGCACAGCTATAGAGTTGAGATCTCATTTGAGTGACCAAGCCAAGACCTCCAGCACCCTCTCTGTCCATCTAGTGCTTCATGTCCCTGTCCAAGTAGCTGACATACACACACACACACACACACACACACACACACACACACACACACACACACACACACACACACACACACACACACACACACACCTGGGAAAGGCTGGCAGGTTTACTAGCTATGTCCCCTTCTGCCCAGACTATACAGTAGTTTTCATTGCCACCAGTCACTCCTCGACAGCTACTTTAAGGCCTTAATACAAACAGTAGTTTGACCAAGAGCAAGGCTATTAGGAGTATGCTGGACTAGGGTTAACCCTCCAGTTTCCTCTGTTAAGCATATACATTTAAACAGTTACAATAGTGCAGGTACATTTCTGTTCTCTTCCGGTATGGCACAATGTGGTTACATTTCAAACACAACACTCTACAAATACCTTTTCAACACACACAAGCAGTTTGATATACACATGACATACAGTTCTAATACATTTGCAACATAAGCATCTTGCATACATCATTTTGATATTCACTAATTACATATGATTATTTACAAAATTTCAGCTAGCTGTGCTGGCAGTATCTCCTTTTGCCACATAAGGCAATATTTTGATTAGAGGAACCTCTTCTCTTTGGGCCTCTGAGATTCAAGCCTTGACTGAAGGCCTGCTTTATATTAGTTTGCACTACCTCATCCCGTAAAGAAATATCACCATTTTCAGCAGAAGCCCGAGGATAAAAAATCCAAACAAAGTAAGTATGTTACAAAGCAAGGTAAAAAGTACAATTATAATAGCAATGCAAAGTAAGGCAGAATTTATCTAATAATATGTTAAAGTTCTACAGTCTACATTATAACATATAATATCAGTATTTAGTCTCATGGAATTATTCTGTTGTGGGAACTAAACAAAGTAAGGAGTGAGTACAGAATAACATGTACTGAGAAAAAAGTGTAAGGTAAAACTGAAAAGGGAGGTGGAGAAAAGAGTCATCACTGTCTAGAAAGTCCATAATACTATATTGGGGGATTGAAATAAACAATATTTTACAAGAGGTATGTAAAAGTGGTGTTAGGGTGAAAGATGAGAAAACAGAGAGGGAGGATTACCATGGGTTGGATAAATTCAGGAAGGGAGAGGGGAGAGGTGGGGGCTGAGATAGATGGGATACAGTTAAGGAGGATGATGGAAGTGTGGTACTGTACAAAAGAAGAGGAATCTCCTTAAACAAACATCAGTTTTTCAGTGTCAATAAGCTTCACCCTTTCAGATCTATCAATACCCTAGAATATTTGTCTTCTACTGCTCCTACACTGTTATTCTTTCAGCAAGCCTTTAGTACATCATTTACTTTGTGCACACCTAAATAGACATGCTGAAAAAGGAAAAACAGTAGGCTTTAGATTAAGCAGTAATTCTAAATGTTACTATTATTATTATTTTAACTTTTGGGGTTGCAACACCTTTCTTTCTACTTGTTTCTATTAACTTCTTTGCATCAGATATAGTCAATAAAATGCCACTGTTTTCTTCTGACTTGCCTTCTTCACTTTCAACATCTCCTGCAGTCCAGTGAATATAACCTCAGCATTAATCCTAAATTAACCTTCACTGGGTTTTACTACATGTCTTCTGCAGGGTTTCACAACTTCTTTTTACTGTATAGAACAGAAACTTCATCATCCTGTTATTAGGAAACACTTCCTTTTACTATGGTGTAATCTAGTTTTCTGCCCTCTCATTTCTGAATGAAGTTGTTTTCTTTTAAATAAATAAAAATGGCCAATCTTTAGTTTTTACATAGTACCTGCAGTCATGTCCATCCATGTTGCATTACATGTGTTACACCACACCTTTCTATATCCACCCCTCTCATAATTCTCCACACTTCAATTACCATAGTCCACAACAAAAGTAGGACTTGGAGAAACATGAAAAGCACTCTTGTCAGGGACAAAAACAATTCAACAGGTAAATGTTGCATCCTACCATCCTTCCATTTTATCTTCACCTTAATTTTCCATTCAACATTACAACATCTTTCAATAGCAAAACCCATCTTGGGATCTTCCAGAATGTTACATAAAGACTAGAAGCAAACTTTAACATCATCAACTAACACACATTATGACTGACACAGAACAGTTGCTTTCTCAAATTATTATATAAAGGGCACACTTCAAAGTCTTTCCACAAGGTATTCTGTATTTTGTAATCATAATAGATGAGTAATGCCTGCAAGTCAGTCTTTGTCCTGAAACTGACATCAAATACATACTGTCCTGATATACACATGACAGCATGCACATCGTCATTTCTCAGATTACACATTTTTAAGACACCTTCTAACAGTCTATCTAGTATTTCATCTACTGGACTTTTAAATCAGGACACCTTCCCATATACATGTTGTCTGGTAGATGAGCCACTGGACCATCAAATCAGCCTAAAAATATTGTACCTTGGAAGAGAAAGGGCCTTACTTACACCATTGGATTTAATGATGTTTACAAATGATGCTGGGCTACTTCCTGTGTGTTTTGCAGGACTTCAGCCTCCAGCTCCCATCCTGCTTCAGACTATGATCTAGCTGCCAGTCAGCAAATCCAAACTCCTATCTCATACAGTACACTCTGGCACAAAAACATTTGGGAATCTCTAGCACTTAATGTTTCACTTACACAACTGGAAATTTCTGCTTCTTCTACCATGGCTGACTCTAGTTACTCTCCTCAGTAAACAACATTCTGAGCTACAGATCCACCATCATGCACACTGTTCTAAAAATTATTTTTCCCAGTTTACTTCATAAGGGATTTACTCAAGTAGAAAGCACCCTACTCTCTTCTTTCTATTTGCACATCCACCACCATCTTGCCTGCTGACACAAGAAGCTCCAGTCAAAGGAAGATGAGATGGTGTAAACAGTGATCCAGGATCAGAAAGTGGAATTTTCTAGCTTCACAGAAACATGGGCCACTGTGACACTAAGAATTAGGATATAGAGATGCCAGGGTATAGGCTGACAAATTCACTGTGGGCACACTCATGCCTACAGGCATGTGCCAAAAGCTGAAATAACCAACTGCAGGTGGTGAGCAATGTCCATGGTCTCCAGAACAATAGGGACAGCAGGCTGTGTGGCAGGCATCAGCAGCAGGATGCCTGGAAGGCATGTCAGCAGCATATATAATGCATTGTGCAATAGACAATGCCTTTATTAATATGTCAAAAGAAGTGATGGGTGTTTTGTTTGGTGCACACGTGCTTATGTAGCTACAACTTCAGGAAATGTACAGCAGCATGGAGAAAATCCTGTATATTACTGTAGTCACACACATATTCCAGTATGTGTTTTAGGTGACTCTTTCTAGACATAATGGATCTCTAATGGGGAGTAATACACATCCCACTGAGCAAGGATTCTCTGCAGGTATCCTTCAGATTTTGTTCTTACTGAAGCACAGTAAGATGCCCAGGAAGATGTTTAATAGGATGTCCTGGTAACACCTTCAACTACCACTGCCAGGCCTCCACTTGAGTGGTCATCCATGCAAGATTCATGTTGGATAACCATATTTCAGTTCCTCACCCATACTTGGTTATTCCAGCTGTGGGCACAGTGCTGCTTGCTTCTCTGTAACTAGACTGAATTTGCCCCAGCTATGTTTCTCTGAAACTGACCTGCAATTTATTCATGTGTCCCCAATCAACTGTCCCTGCAGGGAACAGTTCTGCAACCTACAAATCCGAGTCTAAGTCACATGGACCAGACTGCCTTCCTATGTCTTGCAGAATATGGCCACTGTGTTGGTATGTGCTCTGACACATATTTTCAAATAAATTAATGGCATATACCTTGTAGCATAGTTCCACATCAATACCCCCAATCAACATTCCAAACTCAAGCCTGAAGGCAGGAAGATAGCAAGAGTAGTACCCTTACAAGGAGTAGGGGTAGCAGAAAAACATATGGAGCTAGAGGTCTCTCAGCCTAAAAGCAACGGTAAGGAAAGTAATGAAGTGAGTCCTGAGGGAATCTCGTTTGCCTCCATAGCAACCAATACAGGCTCATGGACAGGTGACAGTCAAGTCTAATCTAGTTTTGATTGGGTTACAGGAAAACTTGACAAGGAATTACTGACAGGCTTGTTATACACCTGGGTTTTACCAAAGTCTCTGATGCGATCTCTTACAGGTGGCTCCTGGGAAAACTGTAGGAAATGGGGGGGGTGATGCAGACTAACAAACTACAACACACTTATGGTTTAACGTTAGGATACAGAGAGTTTTGGTTAGTTTAATTGATTATAGCAGACTATTCTGCAGTTTCACTAAAGACCTGCATAGAGTGGTTTGATGCATACAGTGGTTTAATAGTTAGACTTTTTTCCCTTTAGAATAATTTCATGATATAGCTTGTTCTTCTATATCAGTAATGTAGCCACTGCTTTGCAAACTGTTTTTTTCTTCTTCTTTTTTTTATTGAAGACGTGTGTTTGCTTGCTTTTATTCTGCCCTAGTACCTTACTGTATACAAACTAATTGTTGCTTTGCTTACCTCCCATCCCCAGTCCCACCCATTCCAAGAATTCTACATGCATTGCCCAGCTCAACCAATCAGAATCTTTATACACTGAGGAAATGAGTATCTTAAAGTGTTATTGTTGCTGAGTATCCTCCTATTATTATAACACTACTACGCACAATTCCTAAGGCTACACTTCATTCTCACAATGTCTGATGACTTAAAGTGCTGGTTTTCTTCTTAGAACATATCCCTTCCCACAACGCAAACTTCCAGAGTGCAGCTAGGCTGCTCAGAATAAAGTGGAACCAGCTTTTCTCAGTTCTGATCTCATTTTAGGAATCACAGCTCACAGTAAGAAGTGTCCCACCCCTCTCCAATTGAAATATTTGCTAGTTGTTGTGGCCCTGTTGGCCATTGGTCTGCTTCGGATTAAATAAGGTTTAAACAAGTTTAGGTTTATTTAAGGAACTGTGTTGGCTATCCGTTTAAGACAGTGAATTGCTTCAGGCTAACTGAACTTGCATTAATGACTCCCTTCAAAATTTCCCATGATCAGTGACTACATCACTGTACTCAGACTGTGTGTACTGCTTCCCTAAACAGTAGGCAAGTTAGGCAGCTTTTGATTTGCAATGTAGACACACACACACACACACACACACACACACACACACACACACACACACACACACACACACACACAATATTAAATGCCTAAAAAAAATACATACTCTCTGTCCTACAGTCTGGATGGCAGCAGCAGTGCCAAACAAAAGCACCCATATCAGCTCATAAGGGAGCAGGTTAGCAGATTTATTATTTTAATAATAACAATTAAAAAACGCACATACTTGTTCACTGTCTCATACCTATGTGAGGTCACCTATAACTTCTTTCACATCCACTGAGGCTGCTTCTCCCTCCCGCTGTACCACCTTACTCGTGTGTGCTAATCCAAATCTACCCCTGCCCCTAACCCCAATACAACACTTTACATTGTTAGAACCCTTTCCCTAACAGTACTACTGTACAAGTCAAAAGGGGCACATGACACACACAGCACCACACAGGTACAATCCTAAATGTATCCCCTTTCCTAAACCTTACTCTAATCCTAACCCACGAACCTTCCCACATACATTCTAACAACTATAACACCATCTTTCATATTCTCAAAAACCACCACCTCTTCAGTCAAACATTAATTTTCCTGCACACACTATTTACCTACACTGTATAAAACTTAAATTCAACTATATGTGATTCATGCAAATGAGCATTCACACTTTTATACAGTCACTCTTAATACCCACACAAACATCAACCAAATGGCAATCACACATATATAAATATATTTATTCATATCTATATATATATATATATATCTATATATATATATATATATATATATATATATATATATATATATGGGTCCCCTTCATATGATCGAATTTTCAAAAGTTCAACTTTCATATGGCCAAGACCATATGATCGAACTTTTGAAAGTTCAAGCGTTCATAATGAAGATCTCAATACAGCACGGAATGGGAAGATTTCCCTTTTCCACACTGTAGTGGGATGTCGGAGTTGGAATATATAAACTGCAGGAATTTTTGTTCTTTTTTTTTACTTTTTTATTAGATGTTCGAACTTTTAAAAGTTCAAGTCATATGGTCTCGGCCATATGAAAGTCAAACTTTTGTAAGTTCGATCATCTGAAGTAGACCCATACACACGCATGCACACACACTCGCATATATATATATATATATATATATATATATATACACATATATATATATATATATATATATATATATATATATATACACACACACATAGCTAGATATTGATATAGATATGTATTATCTATTTACTCATTATACATATTTTAACATATATAAATATCTATATATGTGTCATATCATTCTACTGAATAGTAATTTTTCTGACAGAGTTTACTGCTTTGTTGAGTGCTGGAAGTGTTGTATGACATAAAGATCAAGTGCTTGTGGTTAGGTTAAGTTTAGGATTGTGTTTAATGCTAAAACTTAGATATATTGAAGGTGTTGGCATTAGGGTAGAAGTGTGTATGCAACTGTTTGTGAGTTATGGCTAAACTAAAGGCTAAGGAAGGGAACAGATTTAGTGTTGCACATGTGTACTAGCGTACGTGAAGTGTGTCTTAGTGGTAGTGTTATGGATATAGTTGTTTGTAAGATTGGGTGTAGGGTTGGGTTTAGGGGCAAGGTTAAGGTTGAGCACTGAGCCCTAGAAACTACGAAATGTTACAATTAACTCATATTTTCAAATGAAAAGAAAACTAAAATGAATAAAATTCCATTTTTTTTTCAATGAAGAGCTGTAGACGTCACGACTAACATGAGCAGACTCAGTACTGACATATCCTAACATGAGCAGCCTCAGTACTGCATATATCCTAACATGAGCAGCCTCAGTACTGCACATATCCTAACATGAGCAGCCTCCGTACTGCACATATCCTAACATGAGCAGTCTCAGTACTGCACATATCCTAACATGAGCAGCCTCAGTACTGCACATATCTTAACATGAGCAGCCTCAATACTGTACTTCTCCTAACATGAGCAGCCTCAGTACTGCACATATCCTAACCCGAGCAGCCTCAGTACTGCACATATCCTAACATGAACAGACTCAGTACTGCACATATCCTAACACAAGCAGCCTCAGTACTGATATATCCTAACATGAGCAGCCTCAGTACTGCACATATCCTAACATGAGCAGCCTCAGTACTGCACATATCCTAACATGAGCAGCCTCAGTACTGCACATATCCTAACACAAGCAGCCTCAGTACTGCACATATCCTAACATGAGCAGCCTCAGTACTGCACATATCTTAACATGAGCAGCCTCAGTACTGTACATATCCTAACATGAGCAGCCTCAGTACTGCACATATCCTAGCATGAGCAGCCTCAGTACTGTAGATATCCTAACATGGGCAGCCTCAGTACTGCACATATCCTAACATGAGCAGCCTCAGTACTGCACATATCCTAACATGAGCAGCCTCAGTACTGCACATATCCTAAAATGAGCAGCCTCAGTACTGCACATTTCCTACACTGTTTAGTGTATTTAATGGCCCTGCCTCAATACTGCACATATCCTACACTGTTTAGTGTATTTAATGGCCCTGCCTTAGTACTGCACATATCCTACAATGTTTATTGTATTTAATGGCCCTGCCTCAGTACTGCACATATCCTACACTGTTTAGTGTATTTAATGGCCCTGCCTCAGTACTGCACATATCCTATACTGTTTAGTGTATTTAATGGCCCTGCCTCAGTACTGCACATATCCTACACTGTTTAGTGTATTTAATGGCCATGCCTCAGTACTGCACATATCCTACACTGTTTAGTGTATTTAACGGCCCTGCCTCAGTACTGCACATATCCTATACTGTTTAGTGTATTTAATTGCCCTGATTAGTACTGCATGTATCCTACACTGTTTAGTGTATATAATGACCCTGCCTTAGTACTGCATGTATCCCACACTGTTTAGTGTATTTAATGGCCCTGCCTCAGTACTGCACGCATCCTACACTGTTTAGTGTATTTAATTACCTTGCCTCAGTACTGCATGCATCCTACACTGTTTAGTGTATTTAATGACCTTGCCTCAGTACTGCACATATCCTACACTGTTTAGTGTATTTAATGGCCATGCCTCAGTACTGTATGGATCCTACACTGTTTAGTGTATTTAATGGCCCTTCCTCAGTACTGCACATATCATACACTGTTTAGTGTATTTAATGGCCCTGCCTCAGTACTGCACATATCCTACACTGTTTACTGTATTTAATGGCCCTGCCTTAGTACTGCATATATCCTACACTGTTTAAAGTATTTAACGGCCCTGCCTCAGTACTGCACATATCCTATACTGTTTAGTGTATTTAATTGCCCTGCTTAGTACTGCATGTATCCTACACTGTTTAGTGTATATAATGGCCCTGCCTTAGTACTGCATGTATCCTACACTATTTAGTGTATTTAATGGCCCTGCCTCAGTACTGCACGCATCCTACACTGTTTAGTGTATTTAATGACCTTGCCTCAGTACTGCACGCATCCTACACTGTTTAGTGTATTTAATTACCTTGCCTCAGTACTGCACATATCCTACACTGTTTAGTGTATTTAATGGCCATGCCTCAGTACTGTATGGATCCTACACTGTTTAGTGTATTTAATGGCCCTTCCTCAGTACTGCACATATCATACACTGTTTAGTGTATTTAATGGCCCTGCCTCAGTACTGCACATATCCTACACTATTTACTGTATTTAACGGCCCTGCCTCAGTACTGCACATATCCTAACATGAGCAGCCTTAGTACTGCACATATCATAACATGAGCAGCCTCAGTACTGCACATATCCTAACAAGAGCAGCCTCAGTACTGCACATATCCTAACATAAGCAGCCTCAATACTGCACATATCCTAACCTGAGCAGCCTCAGTACTGCACACATCCTAACATGAGCAGCCTCAGTACTGCACATATCCTAATATGAGCAGCCTCAGTACTGCACGTATCCTACACTGTTTAGTGTATTTAATGGCCCTGCCTCAGTACTGCACATATCCTACACTGTTTAGTGTATTTAATAGCCCTGACTCAGTACTGTACATATCCTACACTGTTTAGTGTATTTAATGGCCCTGCCTCAGTACTGCACATACCCTACACTGTTTAGTGTATTCAATGGCCCTGCCTCAGTACTGCACATACCCTATACTGTTTAATGTATTTAATGGTCCTGCCTCAGTACTGCACATATCCTACACTGTTTATTGTATTTAATGGCCCTGCCTTAATACTGCACATAACCTACACTGTTTAGCTTATTTAATGGCCCTGCCTTAATACTGCACGTATCCTACACAGTTTAGTGTATTTAATGGCCCTGCCTCAGTACTGCATGTATCCTACACTGTTTAGTTTATTTAATGGCCCTGCCTTAGTACTGCACATATCCTAACCTGAGCAGCCTCAGTACTGCACACATCCTAACATGAGCAGCCTCAGTACTGCACATATCCTAATATGAGCACCCTCAGTACTGCACGTATCCTACACTGTTTAGTGTATTTAATGGCCCTGCCTCAGTACTGCACATATCCTACACTATTTAGTGTATTTAATGGCCCTGCCATTGCATATTGGCACAACACACTGGACAATTCTTAGTGGTGACATCATGCTATGTTGCAGATGACCCCCATCACTTAAAGCCTCCGGCATCAAGCCCACACAAATTGAGGTGCCGGAAGCTGTTAAAGACTGGGGGTGGGGCAGAGGGTGACAGGGGCACTTAGTGATCTAAAAAGGGCAATTTTTTTAAACTATTTACTACCAGAACATAGGTTCACTTGGAGGAAATTTTAAGATTATCCAATTTTCCTTTTGGTGCTTGAATTAACATTTCCTGATTGGTCTTACCTATTCCATGGCTGATAATTGTATATTAGCCTTAGTGAGAATAAATGTGATCACACTGTAGATAATTTGAGGGGACCCATGTAAGGGATGCAGCATTTAGGAACTGCCTCTATCCATTAGTGGCACGAGGGGTAATCCTGGAGTACATTTTCTATTACCCATCCTTAGATCCAAGTTGCATTTGAATATGGACAGGGATGAGCTTTGTTTTACTTGAATGGATAGCCTGTTCTGGATATATATCCATCTCTCCACAACATTCAGTTTAGATACCTGGACTGAGTATTTCTTATGCCATTTGACTTACTGATGTTCAGTAGGTCCATCTGTATTAGGTCAGAGGATGCCTTTTATGCCAGACACATCACTTCTAAGCACTCTGCAGGATACTGAGTATAGTGATAAATCTTTGAGGTGGTCCATGCAAGACCTACTGTTTAAGATGTGTATCCTTTTAGTAAGGTATCTCTGTGGGTATTCCAATTGTTGCATGGGTCTGGACAGATACATGCCAAAGTGGGCATTATACAAAATGATTGACCTAATGAGGGCTTTGTAAAAGGGGACAATAGCATCTCTAGATTTAATCACAATCAATTTGTTTATAAGTTGTGCAATATAGAAAGACTTTCTTATGACTCTGGGCACATGTTGGTCAAACGTTAGGTCACTGTACATGCAAGTTCCCAAATGCCAAACAACTAGGTCAGTTCTCAAGAGGCATTGTCAATTTGGCAGTTCCCTGGAGTAGATGACTTCCCAAAGGATACGATAATGTATTTCTTGGAGTTTAGTTTCAATTCATTATTCTGGCACCAGTTATTGTTTGGGACAAACCTTCCTGCATGATGGTTAAGTCATTTGGGGATTCAATAACTTCTAGCTTGTAGTCATCTCAAACTTAGTTGGCCAAAGACCTTTAGTATTTCCTTTTACTTTTGAGATGTATATGCCAAACAGAAAAAGTCTCAGCACCAAACCCAGGGGGACACCATTGGTGACTGGGCTCTTCCCCTATTTTGTTCTCCTGCATCCTGTAAGCAAGCATACATGTACACGTTCTTTGATTCACCTTCCTGACTGTATTAACATGATTGTATTAAATTATATTCCTTGTATAATACAGCACCACTAGTTAGAATGTGTTTTAAATTTGTAGTTTGGAACAGTCTTCTAGTAAGCAATGAAACAAAATGTATGAACCAGTAATGACAAAACTACCCATTTCAGAAATTTTCAATGATAAAAGGCCACTCAAACTTCTGTCATTACAATCCACCAATATCAGTAAATATGCAAAATCTCTGTAGAAATAAGTCATCTAAATAATTCCACATTAAAGGGATCTGTAACCAATGAAGAAGTTGTTGCCAGCAAACAACATTGTATTTCATTGTTTCATCTACAAATAAAGTGCCTGTTGCCCTTGAAGAATAAATTGCCTATGCTACATTAAAAAATGATAAGCTAGTAATTTTGCAATGGGGAATGGATGTCAAACTGATAACGGGTTCATAGCTACTAAGTAACTCCTCCAAAGGAAGACATTCATAGGACTGCAGAATCCACTCCCATTAAAGTACAACACAGTACAGCATCAGCAATCCATCTGCATACTGTGGGAGCTGCCCACAGCTTTCTGCATCAAAAGCAAGTATACTACCTGTTGTGCTACTAACAATGCAAACAACTTAGCATAAGTAGCATTAAACTTTTCTTCCCCTGAAGCACTCAGCTCCTTGTAAAATCCACTTGACAATCAATTAAATCTCTCAATTTCACAGCACAAGAAATCTGGGAAAAGACAAAATTTATTTGGGGGCAAAGTCCCTAAACCAGGGACACATTTTAAATACTGCTTGTATAATTTTAGAAAGTACTAAAATAAAGTGTTTGGTGTTACCATGTGTTTCTTGAAAGATAGGAAGACTGAAACTTAAAGAGGTATCATTATTTAGTAAATTCAGTTCCCATTGATTTGCCAGAAAAACACAAATTTTAAGAAGAACAGACCAAAAGTATGAGCCAGATATTCTGTAAAAATCTGGACAGTGGAGAGCTATGGACTCAACTCCCTGAATCACAAGTGATGGTATGGGTAGAGAATTCAAGCTCTTGTTTGAGCCTGAGTAACACTAACAAGCGTGGGAGCAGTATAACTTCTGCAAATAAAAGAACAAACCTCTCCTTACCGGCATGACTCTGGCAGCACCAGCAGAACAGCGGCAGCATAACTCCTGTAACACAAAGCAATAAGAGAACAAGAACAGCTAGTTTAGTTATTTTAACTTCCCTGTGTGAATCCACATTAGTGTGAAAACTCCGCTTCATTAATTTTTTTCTGACAGGTCTTGCAGCTGTAAAAGTGGGGGGAGGGCTCCCCCTTCCCCTGGCTCTATGGTTCCAGCACCCATGCACACGAATGTCTGGGAGCACTAATCAGACCATCTGCATTGTGATGGTGAATACCAGGATGATGCTGAACTCAGAGGTGGAATGGATGTAATGCTAGGGCCTACTTTCACAATTGTATACTTCTTCTGTTAGTGAAGCCACTGGAAGAAGAGGTATGGCATGTGCCCAGAGTTAACTCCCTGCCTTGCAGATAATATGAAAAGTACCCCAGGGCCCACTGTATTGCTAAGAATTCCCTCTTTATAATGGAGTATATACTTCCAAATAGCAGACTGGGTATTCTTCATTGTTAATCTTCTGTGAGCACTATCCTGAACCTGACATCTGATGCATTAATACAGCCTTTAAAGGGCTTGAAAAAGTAAAGGGGGACACCAAGATTGGCTCTGCACAGGGAGCTTCTTTTAAATGCCATATTAACACCTGGTGTCCACCTGACCTTTAATTGAATTCTACCCTTTTCTCTGTTAGAGTACAGGCCATAGAAGCAAATTCTAGGATAAGTTTCCTATAATACCCAGCAAGTGTTAGGAAAGCTCTTACTTGCTTTTTTTATTGTGGGTATTGGACACTTTTCTACTGTTATCTTCTTCTTGTTTATAGTTTATTTAGACCTGACCCATCACATACATTGAGTATCTGGCCTCAGTCATTCCAAACTTGCATTTTGGAGGACTGACAATCAGCCTGGCTTTCCTCAGTGACTCTAACCCAGCTCATAGGTGATTACTAGGCTAATGGCACAACAGCCTTTACAGGCCTAGCCAATTATACTCAGGATATGACAATATTAGATCTTAATTCCCCAGATATGGCATGGGGTAGTTTCAGGATAGGGGGTCTTTGGGTGTTGGAGCCCTGAGTAATTTTACAGACTGCCTCTGTCCATAACGGACACGAGCAGTACGCCAGGAGTAAATTTACAGTTCTCCATCCATTTATCCAAATTCTTTTTGAAGAGAGGGAAGGGCGGGTTTTGTTTTACAAAAATGGGAAGTTTATTTCATAGATGAGGTAGCCTTTAGGATATGAATCTGTCTCTCCAGCAAGATCTGTTTTAGAATTACAAATAAGGTTCAAGTCCATGGGGTGTAACCCTCATGTATTTTTTTTTTTTTTGCGAATATGTAACATTTTCATCAGGGCTGTATCAGAGAATGGGTCTATATTAAAAGCATGAAACTGCTTTTGAGTGAACACTTAAAGAGCAACACATATTCATCAAACCACATTTAAGCAATTTGATGAATATGTCACAGGGCAAGGAGGTAGTTCGCCAACTACACAGAGTTGCCCTTTCCTTTGCTATAGTGCAATTTTGAGTTGGTATATTTAGTTAGGGGGGATGTGGGAGTTGTGGGGGGGTGAAGCCAGTCACCTGATAATGGTTTTTAATTTTTATTTTCTCCAAATGGCCACGTGAATTTTTTCACTAGGAAAAAAATCGATTACGTGGCCGTTCGCTATTTACAGGTTTCGCGTATTATGTGTCGACTTTTATGTAGTCACAAAAATGCACTTTCATTGTTCTGATAGAGACCCTCAGAGAATGCCTTGTAGGTCAGGCATAAGTCACCTCTCAATAAAAGATGTGAAACAGAGTAAAGGGATAGGGCATTTAGTTGGATAATTTTAGTTAAGATATGTGTCTTACACTTTGTATTTTTTTAGTGTGAAACCTCTGAGGCCACTCCAGTTGGTGTAAGTGCCTGGTTAGATACATACAGAAGGGAGCATTGTACTTGATTATGGGCCTGATGACAGCCAAGTACAATGGCACTATGACTTCCTTTGGTCTAGATGCCATGCCTTTACTTATAAGTTGAGCCACACAGAAGGATTTCCTCATTACAATAGCTACCTGGCGGTTAAAATTTAGATTAATATCTATGTCTGTTCCTAGGTCCCTCACCACTGGGTCTACTTTTAGGGGTGTGCTATCAATATTATAATTTGCAGGGGTATCTTATTTACTGAAGGGTATGATTACACATTTTTTAGCATTTAGTCTTAGACCATGGTTTTGGCACCATTCATTTTTCATTTTTAGGCCTGTTTGTAGGATGTCAACATTGTTTGGAGATTCACTGATTGCTCCCAGCTTACAGTCATTAGTGAACTTGGTGAGGCAAAGCCCCCCAACATTGGCCTTATCTTCAGAGAAGTTTATACCTAACAGGAAGGATCCCAACACTGAGCACTTGTGCCCTGTGGGACACCACCAGTAACAGGTTTCTTATCAGAAGTGGATTCACCTATCTGGACAACATCTGTCCTGTCAGTGAGACAGTCAGCTATCCACCTGACAATGTAGTGGATTATACCTAACTGAATAAGTTTATCTATAATCCCAGAGTGAAGGATTGTGTCAAAAGCTTTGGCCAGATCTAGATAAATGGTGTGTACTGTTTCACCCCCATCCATGGACTTCACCTTGACAAAGCCATATTGGGTTTGGTCCAGTGTTTGTAGAGCTCCTATGTCATTATTGATCAGGTTTATGAGAATTCTCTCCATGGCCTTGCAGATAAGACTTGTCAAGCTTAAGGGTCTGTAGTTTGCTGTTGCAGTTCTCCATTCCTCTGGGACAAAGCCTGTCCAGAGGCTGTCTTTAAAGACTGTTTCTAACAGCCCTGACAGATGCTGTTTTAAGCTATTTAAGAAACATCCTGGAATGTTGTCAGGACCCATGGAGGCTGTGTTTTTGGCTTTAGTGAGTGCAGTAAGGACATGTTACCTCATAATGACTGGTATGGGGATGGTTGTGAGTATTTCTTTGGGTGTGGTAGAAGGTGATGGGGGAAGTAGTTTAATCTGAACTTGTCAGACAGTAGGTTTCCTATAGATTAAGGCTGGGTGTAAATGTTGCCATTCATGATTAACTCAGCACTTTGCTGAGTGTTTCCCCTGAGGTTATGAACATAATTAAAAAATGTCTTATGGTTATCTTTCACCTGGAAGGCTATCTTTGTCTCATAGTTTCTTTTAGCAGATTTGACCATCTCTCTAATTTGTTTGTTTGGACAGGTAAGTGTCTTTTTGCACTGTTTTCTCTGTTCCTTCTTGGCTTTGGAGAGCATTCTTTTTTCCTTTTTTGACTAGCCTATTTATGCTAGGGGTCCACCAAGGTAGGTTATTTTTGCCAGCAATCATAGGTTTGACTCGGACATGTACTGTCTCCTCTATGCAGTTCTGAATGTGGTTATACAGTGCTTTTGTGTACAGTTCAGAGTGGGCCTCAGTGACATCCAGGTTCATAGGGGCTTGGAAGTTTACTAAGCTGTTACTTAATTTGAGGTAATTGGCCTTAGCAAAGTTTTTAACAGGTTTGGAGTGTGACGGGAATTCTAGGTTAGTTTTAATAATAAAGATAATTTTTGTGGTCAGATGTTATCAGCGAGGAGTAATGTTAGGTGGGAGCAGCATCCGCCCATGTTTGTGAGTATTACGTCTAGGGTATTTGTACTTCTAGTTGGGGAGTTAACTAGTTGCTCCAGGGTGTTTGCATTGACAAAGTCCAAAAATCTCTGAGCAATTGAATTATGGGTCATATAAGTCTTTCGTGCATGTACACTATAAGGGTATGGGATATCTACTTTCCATTTTTGCAGTTGGGATAGTACCAAGTCCCTTAGAGTTAATCCCTTCCTCTCTCCATAGGTCTTTAAAGAGTGGAAATTCCTTAAATATAATTACATCATGGATAAGATATACACTACAGCCACATGAAGTAGGATTTTTCCAAACTGGGTCTGGATCTTTGCCTGAATGACCATGTAGTTCCTTCTCTTCCCATATATAGATACCATTCTATAGACCTCAGAGAGTGGGACTTTTTCTTACTAAAGTATTGAGCTTTTACTAAAGTAATCATATTTCTGGAATCTAAGAGTTGATGGATAAGAATTCCAGTGGCTCTTATGGGACACTTAACAAGTTTCCGAGTGGCACACGGTTATTCTGAATTTAGTGGTGCCTCAGCCACATTCCATAGCTTCATCATCCCCCCACCTCCTTAGCATCTTGAAGAGGGATTTCTAATTTATCTTCTCCACAGTATTTTGTAGTGTCCCCACTTCCCACAGCTGTAGCATGGCATAGAAGACAGGGTCCCTTTTCTGTGGTTGCACGGCACCTCTGTCAGTTAACTCATTTGATGGCTCTGTAGATATACTTTTATACCATAATACTCTTTCTGCTAGTGTCACAAAACTGCCTGTATATTTACGGTCTGCTTCACATACCCAGTGTTTTAACAGTAGATGATAAGGTCCTGTAAATCTTTCTTTCATTAAATTCTTTTAACACAGTTTCCTTACTATTAAGGCCCTTAGAGTCTAACCAACATTTTGCTATACATTTCAAATCAAACTGCACTCTTACCTTTTTAGATATGGAAAAGGGACCATTTATGAAACTTGAGTGTTTGGTCTCTAAAGTGATCCCATCCCTGGCTAGTCAGCTTTTCCTAACTATGTCAATGTCATGACACTGCACTGGGATATGCATATATGCATATATGTGCTCTGAGATATATGCTCATGTGGAATGGTTCCATTCTTTCTGACTGGCAATCCATTCAAAGGTCATTAATTATGCTTCATGGTTATCATCAGGTTTAACAGGCTTCAAGGGAAATGCAAACCTTGGCTGGGTGATGGATTTGGCCACCACCATCTCCCCCTTGGCAGTGGTAGCAATAGTTAGAAGCAGCTGCTCCACGGTAATCATCCTTCAGCTCTGTGACCCTTTATATAACACACTGACATTTCAACACCACTGCTGTGTTTGCTGTGGGGAACTAACACTCAATTTATTTTGTTTTGTCAGTGACAGATGGAATCACTATTTCAATTCAGTGAGGTTTCTGCTGCCTGCTGCTTCCACCATTCATAGTTCTAGAGGCAGCAAACACCACAGCATTATTTAGAAACAGTGCCTTACTGAAACAAAGTCAGGCAGACTTTATCAAAACTGGAACTGAAATATAGTGACAGGTGGAAACTGAAAATGTTCTTCAATGTATAATAACGTCTGCTATGCAGCAGTACTTTGAAACTAATCAGCTGTTCCTGTGGCACTGTGTTACAAAGGGGCTAATAGGACCAAAACTGGTGGGCGGCTTCCCATTCCTGTGATGCAGAGAGATAAAGCCCATACTGCAACCCATAACACCAGTATTCAATTGGTGGATATAGTAACTGGTGGTAGAGAAGCAGGAGGATGGGAATAGAGCAGTACACGACTCTTCCCAGCCTGAGGGGAGGAAGGCAGCTCAGCTCACATCTAGTGGGATTTCTGAGTGGTGCAGCCCATGGAACCTGAGACAGAGGGATGTGCTGTCACTGCGTTGCAGTGTAGGTCTGTAGGGACTCACGCAGGGGAGCTCACGTACTCCTCCCTCAGAAAGACTGTCAGTTTAAGGATCCTTCAGAGCTGCTGCGAGGGGGTAAGCAGCTCCAGGGGCTGGGAAGGGGAACATGTTGACTCACCTCATGGGGGCATGAAGGGCTGGTTTGGGCTCACTCATGTGTAGGAATAAATGAAACAATTGGTTATTGGGCTGATGGCTGGCAGATATGAGGGGCAAAAAAAATTGACAGGCTAAATTGCACTTTTGAATCAGTTCTCAAGTAAAAGTTCTTAAAATAAGTCCAAGCACAAGTAAACTGTTTTTAGGTTCATAGGTTCATACTAGGCTATCTGCCCTAGGGCATTTATAAGCCTAGCCAGAGTGTGTGTGGCTTTCACCACCCCTTAGGATGAGAATACTATACCCATTAGTTTGCTGTGCCTCTGTCCAGCAGTGATACAGAGATGATTCCCGGGGTAAACCTACGATCTCCCATCCACTCGTCAAGATTTCTCTTGAACAGAGTCAGTGAGGGGCTCTGCCTCACATGGACTGGGATTCTGTTCCATAGTGTAGGGAGTCTCTGGGTGATGAATCTGTCCCTCCAGCACGTCCTATTTATATCCGTGTTGAGGTTTAAGTCTCTTGCTCTCGTGGCTCTGGTGGATTTGGATTTTTTGAGGTGGAGCATGTCCATTAATTCCGGGTTGGACATGGCCTTGTATGTCAGGCACAGATCACCTCTGAGCAGACGGTATGCGACTGAATAGAGCTGGAGTTTCTTCAGTCGGGCATCGTATGACATATGTTTGAGCCCCTTTATCCTTTTGGTGAGGAACTTTTGGGGTCGCTCCAACTGCTGCAGGTGTCGGGTAAGGTACATTCGAATGGGCGTTGTACTCAATCATTGGTCTGATAAGTGAAGAGTACAGGGTACAATGACCTCTCCTGATCTGGATGTGAATCCCTTCATGATCAGGTGGGCAATGTAGAAGGTCTTCCTAACCACTTTGGCAATGTGAGTGTCAAAAGAGAGGTTACTGTCAACTTGGGTCCCCAGGTCCCTGATAACTTCTTCCGTGTTTAATGGATTACCACCTATGTGGTAATTAGGGGTTACCTTGTTTTTCCCAAAGGGTATGACTATACATTTTTGGCATTTAGCTTAAGGCCATGGCTCTGGCACCAGTTATCCATTTCTATGAGACCTTTCTGGAGGATGTCTGTGTCTGATGGAGTGTCAATTATGGTGCCCAGTTTGCAGTCATCTGCAAATTTTGTCAGCCACAATCCCCCCTATGTTTGCCTGCACTTCAGAAAAATAAATGCCGAACAAGAGGGGCCCAGGACTGAGCCCTGTGGGACACCGCTCGTGACCGGCTTAGAGTCTGACATGGCACCAGCAACTCTAACCCTGTGTGTTCTGTCCTTGAGCCAGTTTGCAACCCATCTTGTGACATATGGGTTTACATCTAAGCTGGTGAGCTTTTCTATGATGCCCGAGTGGGGTATTGTGTCAAATGCTTTTGCTAGGTCAAGGTAGGCTGTGTGAACTGCCTTACCCTCATCAATGGCCTTAGTGACTGTTTCGAAAAAGTCGACCAAGTTCAAGAGGCAGGATCTGCCCTTGACAAAGCCAAATTGGGTAGGATCCAGTGTCTGTAGGTCCCCAATGTCTTTATTTATGAGTTCCATTATGATCCTCTCCATAGCTTTGCAGACAAGGCTCGTCAAGCTTATGGGGCGGTAATTTTCAGGGTCCATAGAAGCACCGCCTTTGTGGAGTGGGACCACAGTTGCCGTATGCCATTCTTTGGGTACGTATCCTGTAGTAAGGCTAAGATTAAACAGCAGCCTTATGTGTGGGTTTAGTTCCTCATTGAGTTCATGTAGCACACAGCCGGGGACACCGTCCGGTCCCATTGATGCTGTGTTTTTTGCTTTAGAGAGAGCAGCTCTCACCTGGGCATCTGAGATGTTTGGGAGGCTAGACTCTGTTGGGATAGATATTTCTCCTTTTGGGGGGGAGGGAGGGGAGAAATTTGCACTGAACCTGTCTGCCAGTATGTTGGCAATGTCTGTGGGTTCAGTGATTTTTTTATCATTTTGGACTAATTCTGAGCATATCTGGGAGTTTCCACCCAGGTTTCTAACATAGCTAAAGAAGGCTTTATGACTGTCTTCAGTGCTATTAGCGATTTTTCTCTCAAAGTTGGCCTTGGATGATTTTATGAGTGATCGTAGTTTTTTGCTAGTATTGATCAGAGATGCCTTCCCATTTAGGGATTTTGCTCTGTCATGTAGTAGCTTTCTCCTCTTGTTGTAGAGTTTGTTTATGGCTGGAGTCCACCAGACCGGGCGCCTGCCTTTGGTGGAAAAGGTCTTGATTTTATTAGGGATTGTTTGATCCATACATTCCTGGAGGTGCTCGTAGAAGGCATTTGTAAGGGTTTCAGCAGCATGGATTGTGGTTTCCACTGGCTCGGGGGCCTTGAAGGATACCACTCCAGTCTTAAGAAGTGTGAAGTTTGCTTTTGAGAAGTTCTTCACTGTGGTCTTTTTTGCTGGGGGTGGGGGCGGGATGTGGATCTCCAGTGAGATTAATTTATGGTCTGATCTCACCAATGAGGGATATACTTCCGGTGTGGAGCATTTTGTCCCCATGTTTGTGATGATCAGGTCTAGTATATTTTCTGCTCTTGTGGGAATGGTGACTAGTTGTTCCATAGCATTTGAATTTATGAACTCAAGGAACCTTTGGGCTAGGGTGTTGGGGCTTGAGTAATGTTCCCAGTCTATGTTTGGGTAGTTGAAGTCACCCAATATGATGGTGTTTGGAGAGACATTTATACTCTCCAGTGTCTTCAGGAAGGCTGTGTGGGTTTCCTGAGTTTGAGAAGGTGGTCTGTAGCATGTTACAAACTGTAGGGCAGTTTTACCTATGGTTAATTGCACCTGGATGGTCTCCGATGCTTCGTGCGTTGCCACTAACCTGGAGGTGTGGGTATCCTTTATGAATATGGATACTCCCCCTCCTTTTGTAGTTCGGTTCGGATTTTGGGTCCGGAACGCATGATATGAGGTATAACCTGATAGTGCTGGGGTGCTCTCAGGAGCCTTGAACCAGGTTTCAGTCACAGCACAAACATCGATGTTCTCCATACTGAGGAGGGCTTCGAGGGCGTGCATCTTGAGGTTTAGACCTCTGGCATTGAGCAGTATTACCCTTAGTTTTTCTCCATTTTTGTTTTCTAGGGCGGTAGGTTTATCATTTGAGCCTTGCCTAAAAAAGGCACTATGGGGTGGCAAGAGCCTTTGCCAATATCCGAAGCCCAGGGTGACAGGTGCAAGCCATCCCTTGCAAAGCAGCGTGGCTTGTCAAGCATGTCATCCCAGGCAGACAGACATTGATCCCCTTAGAATGACACCAGTAATTAAGCCAATTATTAAAGCTGATCATTTTGTCTCTGTATTGTGGCATCATTCTTGGTGAGGGTAGGATACTGCTCAGGGTCAGGGTCATACCGGCCTGGGCTACATAATCTGAGAGCTCCTCTATGTCTCTTTTCATGTAGTCCAGGGAGGTACATCTCAGGTCGTTCACACCGGCATGGACAATGACTGAGTCATACTTGTACTTGCTGTGGAGTGACCTGAGTGCTTGTGTTATGTGGCGGATTCTAGCGCCTGACAGGCAGCTAACTGTGATCTTTTCCTTGTTCAGTCTGGTGAGTGGGACGTCAGTGTGTCTGACTATGGAGTCACCTATAACAAGTGTGTCTGGCATTGTGTTTGGCCTTAAGGGCTGTGACTGTTTAGCACACTGACTTTGAGAACTATGTGTTGCATGTCTTATGTCTTGAGGTGGCAGTTGCTTGGGTGTCTGCTTTGGAGGCCTCTGTAGTTTTGGTAGATTTTTGATCACTGCCTCAGAGTATGTCTTTGTGTGTTTATGTGTTTGTTTTGCAGTTGAGATAGTTCTATGTGAAACTGGGTTTGTGGTGTGCGTGGTTTCCTTCTCCTCCTGTCTGGTCTTGCCAGTCCTGAGTTGAGAGAGCTCAGCCTCCAGTTTGGCTATATAGTTGCATCTCTCACATGTATTTGTGTTTTGTGGGAGAAGGAGTGGGTTGTCTGTGTACATGAGGCAATTGTAACATTGCCTCAAGATGCCCAGATTCACCAGCTGAACAGGAGAGGACGCTATTAACTGACCCTTCGACATGCTAGAAAAAGTGAAAAGGTTTGCTGTGTAACTGAGTCAGAAGGGACCTATAGGGAAATGGGTACTCAAGGGGATTCTAGGCTAATGTAGTACTTTGTTTAGTATACAAGTACTTTACCTATATAAAAATGCTTTAGGAGCAAGTGCTGAGCTATTGAGATAGAGAATAGACTGTTTAGATTGCAAGTAGAGAAGTTCTAAGGGAAAAATTGAAGAGCAGACTTTACGGAGCCAGAAATAGTTTAAACTTGTTTAACCGGCGCTGCCCGATGGTGCTCTATGGGCAACTCCGCGCTAAATCATGCCAAAGCGCGCTAAAGCGGGCTTTATAGCAGGGGTTGAAAAGACCTAGGAATTGACCCAAAATGGCCAATAGACTACAAGTTTCTGGCTGGAACCACTGCTCTAGGGACAAATAGGCTGCTCAGTGCTCCCCACTCCCACTGGTGAACAAAGAAGCTTCCCTTTATCCAAATAAGGATATGGAATAGCACAGGAACCAAGCCAAAGCCCAGAGATCAGCAAACTCTGAAGACTGGACTATTCTAGTTCAGTAAGGTGGGAAAACAAGTTTTTTTTTTTTTTACAGAAAACAGAGGAAAAACAGACAGTAAATGCTATAAATGCTTTTAAACGGCTAGCGCACTTGAGTGTGTTAGCCTACAGGTAAAATTAAGCAACAAATAACTTTTTAAAAGTGCAAAACAGTTAATCAACACAAAAACAGTTTAAATAGAATGCAGAGCTGTATAAACAGGCGAAAATGCAGTCGCTAAGCAGTAAATAATCAAAAAGCCAGAAAAAATACTTAAATCAGGAAAAGTCACTCTTTTGCTCTCTGCTGCTTGTAGAACTCTGCAGGACACCACGAGGAGCTGTGCTGAGTTGAATACAAGCGAAAAAGCACGCTAAAGCGGGCTTTATTACAGGGGGCTGAAAAGAGCTAGGAATTGACCCAAAATAGCCAATAGACTACAAGTTTCTGGCTGGAACCACTCCTCTAGGGACAAACAGGCCGCTCAGTGATCCCCACTCCCACTGGTGAACAAAGACGCTTCCTTTTATCCAAATAAGGATATGGAATAGCACAGGAACCAAGACAAAGCCCAGAGGTCAGCAAACTCTGAAGACTGGACTATTCTAGTTCAGTAAGGCGGGAAAACAAGATTTTTTTTTTTTTTTTTTTTTTCTTTTTTGCAGAAAACAGAAGAAAAACAGACAGTAAATGCTATAAATGCTTTTAAACGGCTAGCGCACTTGAGTGTGTTAGCCTACAAGTAAAATTAAGCAACAAATAACTTTTTTAAAAGTGCAAAACAGTTAATCAACACAAAAACAGTTTAAATAGAATGCAGAGCTGTATAAAAAGGCGAAAAAGCAGTCGCTAAGCAGTAAATAATCAAAAAGTCAGAAAAAAATACTTAAATCAGGAAAAAGTCACTCTTTTGCTCTCTGCTGCTTGTAGAACTCTGCAGTACACCACGAGGAGCTCTGCTGAGTTGAATACAAGAGAAAAAGCGCGCTAAAGCGGGCTTTATTACAGGGGGCTGAAAAGAGCTAGGAATTGACCCAAAATGGCCAATAGACTACAAGTTTCTGGCTGGAAACCACTCCTCTAGGGACAAATAGGCCGCTCAGTGCTCCCCACTCCCACTGGTGAACAAAGATGCTTCCTTTTATCCAAATAAGGATATGGAATAGCACAGGAACCAAGACAAAGCCCAGAGATCAGCAAACTCTGAAGACTGGACTATTCTAGTTTAGTAAGGCGGGAAAACAAGATTTTTTTTTCTTTCTTTTTTGCAGAAAACAGAGGAAAAACAGTCAGTAAATGCTATAAATGCTTTTAAGCGGCTAGCGCACTTGAGTGTGTTAGCCTACAGGTAAAATTAAGCAACAACTAACTTTTTAAAAGTGCAAAACAGTTAATCAACACAAAAACAGTTTAAATAGAATGCAGAGCTGTATAAACAGGCTAAAATGCAGTCGCTAAGCAGTAAATAATCAAAAAACCAGAAAAAAATACTTAAATCAGTTATAGCAAATACAGTTATAACAAATGCTCTGAAATATATTGTATATTTCCAAAATGTTTGAGAAGGACAGTCAGAACACAAGAAGGTTCAGGCGAAAGAGAAAAAAAAAGTTTTGTTTTACTTTTTGAAAGGGAAAAAGGAGGAACAGAAGGCCTTATCAAATGTTCTCTCTGTATTAAGCAGAATGAGCTAATGACACTAGACTGGGAGGTGTGTGACAGTAGGGGCGGGCAACTGCAAAGCCACCAATTATAACAGCAAGACACCAACAGGGAGGGAGGGTGGGACAAAATAGCCTACAAGACAGCAAGCACTAGAGACAAATGAAAGTTTTTAAACAGATAAGGATTTGTGAAGATACTGAATAGACAAAGTGCTTTATATATATTAAATTGTAAAAACAGTAATCTGTAAAAATAATCAAAAAAATCAAGATGATACTTATATTTTGTAGCTCAGCTGCAGTCACAACTTCTCTAGTCTGCACTGTGTGCAAAAGACAGAAACTTTTTTTTTTTTTACAAGAACACAAAAGAACCAGCCCCCACTAGCCAAGAGATAATTACACAGAGGAGATGTTTCAGTTTACACAATAGCCTACCAGACAGCAAGCACTAGAGACAAATGAAAGTTTTTAAACAGATAAGGATTTGTGAAGATACTGAATAGACAAAGTGCTTTATATATATTAAATTGTAAAAACAGTAATCTGTAAAAATAATCAAAAAAAAAAAATCAAGATGATACTTATATTTTGTAGCTCAGCTGCAGTCACAACTTCTCTAGTCTGCACTGTGTGCAAAAGACAGAAACTTTTTTTTTTTTTTTACAAGAACACAAAAGAACCAGCCCCCACTAGCCAAGAGATAATTACACAGAGGAGATGTTTCAGTTTACACAATAGCCTACCAGACAGCAAGCACTAGAGACAAATGAAAGTTTTTAAACAGATAAGGATTTGTGAAGATACTGAATAGACAAAGTGCTTTATATATATTAAATTGTAAAAACAGTAATCTGTAAAAATAATCAAAAAAAATCAAGATGATACTTATATTTTGTAGCTCAGCTGCAGTCACAACTTCTCTAGTCTGCACTGTGTGCAAAAGACAGAAACTTTTTTTTTTTTTTTACAAGAACACAAAAGAACCAGCCCCACTAGCCAAGAGATAATTACACAGAGGAGATGTTTCAGTTTACACAATAGCCTACCAGACAGCAAGCACTAGAGACAAATGAAAGTTTTTAAACAGATAAGGATTTGTGAAGATACTGAATAGACAAAGTGCTTTATATATATTAAATTGTAAAAACAGTAATCTGTAAAAATAATCAAAAAAAAATCAAGATGATACTTATATTTTGTAGCTCAGCTGCAGTCACAACTTCTCTAGTCTGCACTGTGTGCAAAAGACAGAAACTTTTTTTTTTTTTTTTACAAGAACACAAAAGAACCAGCCCCCACTAGCCAAGAGATAATTACACAGAGGAGATGTTTCAGTTTACACAATAGCCTACCAGACAGCAAGCACTAGAGACAAATGAAAGTTTTTAAACAGATAAGGATTTGTGAAGATACTGAATAGACAAAGTGCTTTATATATATTAAATTGTAAAAACAGTAATCTGTAAAAATAATAAAAAAATCAAGATGATACTTATATTTTGTAGCTCAGCTGCAGTCACAACTTCTCTAGTCTGCACTGTGTGCAAAAGACAGAAACTTTTTTTTTTTTTTTACAAGAACACAAAAGAACCAGCCCCACTAGCCAAGAGATAATTACACAGAGGAGATGTTTCAGTTTACACAATAGCCTACCAGACAGCAAGCACTAGAGACAAATGAAAGTTTTTAAACAGATAAGGATTTGTGAAGATACTGAATAGACAAAGTGCTTTATATATATTAAATTGTAAATCAGTAATCTGTAAAAATAATCAAAAAAATCAAGATGATACTTATATTTTGTAGCTCAGCTGCAGTCACAACTTCTCTAGTCTGCACTGTGTGCAAAAGACAGAAACTTTTTTTTTTTTTTTTTTTACAAGAACACAAAAGAACCAGCCCCACTAACCAAGAGATAATTACACAGAGGAGATGTTTCAGTTTACACAATAGCCTACAAGACAGCAAGCACTAGAGACAAATGAAAGTTTTTAAACAGATAAGGATTTGTGAAGATACTGAATAGACAAAGTGCTTTATATATATTAAATTGTAAAAACAGTAATCTGTAAAAATAATCAAAAAATCAAGATGATACTTATATTTTGTAGCTCAGCTGCAGTCACAACTTCTCTAGTCTGCACTGTGTGCAAAAGACAGAAACTTTTTTTTTTTTTTTTTTTACAAGAACACAAAAGAACCAGCCGCCACTAGCCAAGAGATAATTACACAGAGGAGATGTTTCAGTTTACACAATAGCCTACCAGACAGCAAGCACTAGAGACAAATGAAAGTTTTAAACAGATAAGGATTTGTGAAGATACTGAATAGACAAAGTGCTTTATATATATTAAATTGTAAAAACAGTAATCTGTAAAAATAATCAAAAAAATCAAGATGATACTTATATTTTGTAGCTCAGCTGCAGTCACAACTTCTCTAGTCTGCACTGTGTGCAAAAGACAGAAACTTTTTTTTTTTTTTTTTTTACAAGAACACAAAAGAACCAGCCCCCACTAGCCAAGAGATAATTACACAGAGGAGATGTTTCAGTTTACACAATAGCCTACCAGACAGCAAGCACTAGAGACAAATGAAAGTTTTTAAACAGATAAGGATTTGTGAAGATACTGAATAGACAAAGTGCTTTATATATATTAAATTGTAAAAACAGTAATCTGTAAAAATAATCAAAAAAAAATCAAGATGATACTTATATTTTGTAGCTCAGCTGCAGTCACAACTTCTCTAGTCTGCACTGTGTGCAAAAGACAGAAACTTTTTTTTTTTTTTTTTTTACAAGAACACAAAAGAACCAGCCCCACTAGCCAAGAGATAATTACACAGAGGAGATGTTTCAGTTTACACAATAGCCTACCAGACAGCAAGCACTAGAGACAAATGAAAGTTTTTAAACAGATAAGGATTTGTGAAGATACTGAATAGACAAAGTGCTTTATATATATTAAATTGTAAATCAGTAATCTGTAAAAATAATTAAAAAAATCAAGATGATACTTATATTTTGTAGCTCAGCTGCAGTCACAACTTCTCTAGTCTGCACTGTGTGCAAAAGACAGAAACTTTTTTTTTTTTTTTTTTTACAAGAACACAAAAGAACCAGCCCCCACTAGCCAAGAGATAATTACACAGAGGAGATGTTTCAGTTTACACAATAGCCTACCAGACAGCAAGCACTAGAGACAAATGAAAGTTTTTAAACAGATAAGGATTTGTGAAGATACTGAATAGACAAAGTGCTTTATATATATTAAATTGTAAAACAGTAATCTGTAAAAATAATCAAAAAAATCAAGATGATACTTATATTTTGTAGCTCAGCTGCAGTCACAACTTCTCTAGTCTGCACTGTGTGCAAAAGACAGAAACTTTTTTTTTTTTTTTTTTACAAGAACACAAAAGAACCAGCCCCCACTAGCCAAGAGATAATTACACAGAGGAGATGTTTCAGTTTACACAATAGCCTACCAGACAGCAAGCACTAGAGACAAATGAAAGTTTTTAAACAGATAAGGATTTGTGAAGATACTGAATAGACAAAGTGCTTTATAGGTTCATAGGTTCATAGGTTAGTACTAGGCTAACTGCCCTTGCGAGCCGTTGTAAGCTTAGCCAATTATCCCTTGTGAGACTCAAACCCTGCACCTTGTGTTTGTAAGGCAAGCACCTTAACCATTAGGCCACCCTCCCAACCCCTTATATATATTAAATTGTAAAAACAGTAATCTGTAAAAATAATCAAAAAAAATCAAGATGATACTTATATTTTGTAGCTCAGCTGCAGTCACAACTTCTCTAGTCTGCACTCTATCTTACCAGGTCTTGCACTGCTGAGTAGCCATGACTATGCTCCCAAGGTTAGAAAATAACCCAAACTCTTTTTTGCTGGGTTTCACTCTGGTGAGCAGTAACAGTAGCAGAATCAAAGTAAGTAAAATAATACAATGTATCTTTTGTCAGACCTCCCACTGGCAAACAGTAACAGTTCTTTGAATTTGTGACTTTTGAATAAGTAACTAGAGCTTTAGTAAACAGTTTCTTGTGTATATAAATAAAAGTTTCTGACACACAAAATAAGGTCTTTACTTCTACAGTCTCTAGCAAAAAAGTATCTGGTAATACTTTACAGGTTTTGTAGAACAATAACTGTTATGTGTATCTATATAATAAATTACATATATGAATATCACAAATAAACAACAAACTGTAGAAATTTATTCCACAACAGATAAAATTATCTATATCAACAAGGAATGATTTTATCACTGAACTGCCTAACAAGATGACATTGGAATATATATATTTTTTTACAATCCCATGTGGATTTTGTATGAGTGCTCCAGTTCCCTCCCACATCCCATAGATGTGCCATAGCTGAACTAGCAATCTACTAATCTGCTTAGAAGTACGTGTGATGTATGTAATTGAATGTGCATGTATGCATGTATGTGTGTGACTGCACGCATGCATGCATGCACTGTGATAGACAACTGATCTGTCTTAGACTGCTGAGCTGGTGTCCTTCCCTGGATCAGTTTTTCTGCCTGCACCCCCTGCGTGCTAGGACAGGCTCTGGCTCCTCTGCAACCATGAAATAAATTGAAGGATCTGAGGATGATTAATGAATCCCTAAACCCTTCAAGTTATATTCACAGAGAGAACTTTTCTGTGGCTAATGCATACAGATACAGAAGTAAATAAATAAATATTTTGGTCAGAAGTACTTCTGTCTCTGAAGTGTGAAGAGTTTGGGCTGATCCTAAATTCTGCTTTATTGTAGTTTCATAGGTGTATACTATGTTAACGACCACTGGGGCTTCTATAAGTCTAGCCAAGCACCCCAAATGTATCCTGCAAGTTTGTGTGACTTACGTGCTATTCTATGGGGTATATGTAAAATAGGGCAAGATGTACAGGCTGCCTTTGTCCACTACAGACACAGGTGCTAGACTTGGGGTGTATTTCCAATTTCCCATCCACTGGTAAAGGTTTCTCTTGAACAGAATTAGGGAAGAGGTCTTCTTCACATGGATGGGAAACCTGTTCCAGCGAAGGGGAATTCTCTGAAATGTATACCCATCCTTCCAACATGTCCTATTTATGTCGCAAGCAAAGTTTAAATCCCTAGATTGAGTAATTCTGATACTATTAATTTTGCAGATATGCAAAAGGTCCATCAGAGTGGGATTTAATGATGCTTTGCATGCCAGACACAGATTGCCTCTCAGCAGTCTGTAGGAAACGGAATATAGAGATAGGGCTTTGAGGTGATCTACATAAGACATGCTGTTTATGCCCTGTATTCTTCTTTGTGAGGAACCTCTGTAAACATTCCAGTTGTTGCATGTGCTAGGTCATGGTGATGTTGTACTCAATGGTGGGCCTGATGAGATCCAAATGCAGTGGAATGGTGACTTCCATGGATCTAGATGCCATGCTCTTGCTTCTAAGATGAACAACCCAGAATGATTTCCTTACTACCTTAGATACATGGTTGGTTGAAAGCCAGGTTATTATCTATACACATACCCAAATCCTGGACTACTGTGTTTATTCATTAAATGTATTTATTTATGTTTATTTTCTGGGGTAGAGCAATGTATCCATGGACCTTTTTCACACTCAGCCTTGAAGCAGCGCCTGGTTAAGTGACTTGCTCAAAGTCACACACTTAGGCAATGGAGGATGAAGGAATCACACCTTGCACTTCTGGACCACAGGAAACAGCTCATTAACAGCTTCTTAATCCTCTAAGCCAACTACCTGGCCTTAATCCTCGAAGTTCTATTCTTAATGGTGTATTATTGATGAGGTAATTTCCTACGATAGTTGACTTCCCAAAGGGTATGATTATGCATTTCTTGGCATTGAGTTTTAGGCCACAGGGTTGGCACCAGTCATTTGTCCATGCTAGTCTTTCCTGTACGATGTTTGCATCTTGGGGGGATTCTATGACTGCTCCTAGTTTGCAATCACCTGCAAACTTGGTCAGCCAGAGCCCATGACATTGGCCTTGATGTCCGAGAAGTAGATGCCAAAATGGAATAGACCCAGTACAGAGCCCGAAGGACTCTGCTAGTGGACAGCATCTTTGCTGAGGTGGTTTCCACTATCCTACCTTTCTGGTTCCTATCTGAGAGCCAGGTGGCTTTCTAGTGGGGTAACATAGGGGGTTATGCCTATATCCATCATTTTGTTTACAATGCCTGAGTGGGTACTGTATCAAATGCCTTAGTCAAAACAAGGCAGGCAGTATGCACTGTTTTGCTCTCATCCACTGCCTTAGTGACCTTCTCAAAGAAGTCCACCAGGTAGAGTTGGCATGATCTACCCTTGAAGAAACCAAACTGGGTTGGAACCAGTGTTTGAAGATTTTCTATATCCTTATCAATTATTTCCATGATAATACTTTCCATGGCATTGTGTATGAGACTAATCAGATGTTTGTGTCTTTAGTTCCAGGATTCCACTGATGGCCCACCTTTGTGCAGAGAGATGACAGTTGCAGTTGGAGGTTATGGTTAAATATTGACTCCAGTGGTCCCAACAGGTCATGTTTCTGACTATTTAGAAGGCATATTGGGATGTTATCAGGGCCCAGGAGAGGAGGGGAAAAACTGGAGCTGAGTTTGTCAGCCATTAGATTTGCTACAGCTTCTGGTTCTATGTAGGTGACTCTATTTATAATCAGTTCTGCACACTGCTGTGTGCTGCCTTATCCAACCAATACATTTTAGGGTATAAATCAAAAAGTCACTTCCATACTTTCCATCCATTCTTGTTGGGTTCCTAAGGAATCTATCTCAGGTCTCTTAATCTTTTTGCTTTTTATTGGTCTGTTCGGCAGACAACTGCTATGGTCTCAAGAACTAGTTCAAAGCAAAAAAAAAAAAACACCACCATAAAGTTCAGAACTCAGAAAGACTTAGTGAGACAAGAAAAATCACAGGAATTATTTTGACTCATATGTCTAATGGAATATGTGCAATGATTATATTTTGGAATCCATCTTGATTTCATTCTCTCAGTAGTCCAGCATGCATTTCCAAAGGTTTAAACTCACAAATAAACATGCTATGTACTAGAAATACTTTAGATGTCTGTGCCCTGCTGCTACATCAGAAAAAGCATTTATTTATTAATGTTTGTTAACCAGGTTAGTCCAGCTGGGCTTGTGGCCCATTTTCAGTGGAGACCCGAGGAGAAAAGCTCTGGTACATAGTATAAAATGCAGAAATTTGCAACATTACAATATAAAGTACAGAAATTTGCAAACTTAAAAACATACAAAAAGCTCTGGTACTTAGTATAAAATGCAGACATTTTTAACATTACAAAATATAAAAATTACAGAAATGAGCAAAAACTTGCAAACTTGTAGAAGACTGGATTATAGAAGTTGACATATTACTGGTAGATGATGTGAGTTATATATGTCATAATTAGTCTGTACAAGAATAACAATTTTACAATAGTATATACACTGTTTTGCAATGGAGAGGATGTCAGTTGGGAATATGAGTAAGACAGGCCAGAAGTTTGCATGCAAAAAGTGTGAAGAGATGTATAGAGAAAGACCTATGATATTGTGTTAAGTTTGGGAAATGAACAATGATTTAGGTGTGGAGTTAGTGATGTGGGTGGTTTTTAGGTGGGAGCGTGTGAAGGATTCTCATTCTACAGTTTGGAGAATGACTTCCCTTGCTTAACTGCTTTTCTCATAAAAGTAAGAGATCCTGCAAACGCTACTAAATATAATAGTCATATTTAATTTATCTGTACTACAGAGAGAGCACACTTAGTCAATGTTTCATTGAGTCATCTACCAGTTGAGAAAAGAGCTGACCTCATCTTGTGCAGTGGTCTTCAAGGAATAATTTCTGGAGCAGTTTCTTCCACCCGCTAGATAATGTTACATCTAAATGATACTTATTGAGAGCTTACACCATTTGTTTTAGGGAAACCTCAAAACAACATAATTAGACATGAATGAAGCTTTCAACACAACTCCAGCAGTTTGGATTCTTTGCTCCCTCGCATCAGAAGTACTTTTAATATGAAGTCCTACAGGCGTAATTAATTTTATTTCCTCAGAATTAGGGGATCTGCCACTGATTGGGCAACTTTCCCATTATTTGACCAGTGAAAGTCCCATTATTAGCATTTGCTTTTTGAGCTTCCTACTGTTGTGTATGTGCTGACAAAAATATGTGATGTTTAACTGCTTGGTGGTGTTATTACTATTTGTCAGTACAGCCTTCCCAGTAGGATGTGATTTTTAATCATACCTCTCAACCTCTTGGAGCAAAAAGTCTTGACAAAGCCACATATAATTGGAGGAGGGGGCAAAGCCCCCAAAATAGGGACACTTTTTTAAATCTTGCTCATAGAAACAGAAAGCATAGCAGGTTTTGCATTAGCATGGATTTTTTGAAGGATATGAAATCTGAAACTCAAATCTCTGCCATTATTTTCTGACTTCAGTATTCAATGATTTGCCAGTGATTTGTCAGAAAACACAATTTTATGAGAAAGAGACCAAAAATATGAAGCAAAAATCTAGACAGTTGAGATGTATGTTTTTGATTACTTGATAAATGATACACTCTCCAGACAATAAGGTCTCATCAGTCCTGGTTAGGATCATTTTGCTTTTCCACTAAAATGTTTAAGGTTATATGACACTAGCCGTTTTATATGCACTTACAGCGCCATGCATGCATAGGAGAGTAAATTTATCAATTACACGCTATTAATAGGCATCTAACCGTTAAATATTTATGCTACTATTTTGCTTTTATCTATTTTCGGATAGCCCATTTACGGTGTACCTTTTTATTATGTGAATACCTGCATACATTCGGCAATACATCCTAGGCGACTTGTGTGTGATCAGTCGGCGAAGCAGCCATCATTCACTAAACGTACGTGAATATGTACATTAACATAGTATCTCTATCTATGAACACATGTAGATGTTACTTACTATATCTGGGTAAAAACTCAAAACCAGAACAGACAGTTGAACTTAAGTGGTTTTACTGCACTTACTATTTTTTCCTGGACTGAAGACTAAACAAAAATCATAGCACCCCACCTAAATCCTAGCAGCTGAGAGATATGCCTGCCACTTTTCAGAAACAGAGCCAAAAACAACGAGTTTAAAGACCCAGATCGGGAACAGCTTTTAAATAGTACTTCAACTGACTTAAGAAAGTCCATAGAATAACAAGTTTTGCATTAGCATGCACTTTCTTGAAGCATGAAAAATATTGTGGGATCAAAGGAGGTTTCTAAAAAAATATCGTGGGATCAAAGGAGGTTTCTAAGTAACAGTCTTAGATCCATTAATGCTCCAGTTTTTCCAATTATAAATACCCAAGGACCAGAATGGCTTTAGTATTTAACTGCGCCTTTGGACATCTACAAACTGTCCCCGTCCATAAGGGTCCCAGGTGACAAGCCAGGGGTGAATTTCTGATTTCCCATCTATTGGTCCAAACTGCCTCAGGGAAGACATCTGTTTCACATGAATGGGGAGTCTGTTCCAGAGAAGAGTAAACTATAGTTTCTGCCATTAATGACTAATTGTAGTACTCTATGATTTTTCCAGAAAAAATAGTACTACGGGGCAAAATATGAGGCAAAAAAAAATTCAGAAAGTTTCTGCAAAGTCATGGACAGTTGGGTGGAAAATAATGCATCTTCAACAGGTCACAAATTTCTGTTTACATAGAACCGTAACATACCCATTTCTGCTTGCCGGACAAATGGACAGAAAATATGCGAACAGCTTTCCACCTAACAGTGAGTCACAAATAAGTGACAAGTGACCAGTGTTGCTTAATTTACTGTCTTCCTACAAGGCAGTGATTTGAGTTCATCTAACAGTGGTTGGGGTTTGTTGTGTGGAAAATCTAACCGTATCCTTTCCAAGGGCTCAGTATAGAGCCACTTAAAACAGTTTGACAGAAATAACAAAGGACCGCTAAAGGGACCGGGCGGTACTTACTAACCTCCGCATACCTACCAAGTTCAATGAGTGTGTTTACACCTACATATTTGTATTCACCCTCTCGGAGGAAGAACGCCAAGAAGGATAGAGAAGGCAGCTGGGAATGATGACGTCACTGTGGAATGAAGGAGCGAGGGTTCCGGGTTAGAAAGAGTAATAAGTGGACAGTAAGAGTGAGGGAGTCTACGAAAACACATTTTCTAAAAGATAATAAGAAATGTAACTTATTAAAGAACATCGCAGAGAGAAATCTACAGCTTGCGTCGTTACATTCCAGCAGGGAGTAGCTTTTAGAAAGTGTTGTCTAGTCTGCAGATGCATTTTAGTGAACTTAACTTCGTTTGTGGTTGCTCCAGCATGTGTGCAAGTTATTGTGCTCGAAGCAGGGGCTCACCTCCGAGCGGCTGCTGACTTTTTTAAACATTTAGTACCCGGCGTATTGCAGAAAGGGCTGGAACAGAATTGGTGTGATTCGGGAACGACTTTTTTCTTTTCGTGATTCTACACTGTAGATTCCGTTAGTGGAGTGTAGCTGGAATACTCCGGCGGTAAGAGTTTGGGTTTTTCGCGATGTTCCACTGTATACCGTTGTGGCGGTGTAACCGTCATGTTGAGGCGATCGATAAGCGCCACTGCTCATTGCTTAAAGTCCCAGAGGAAATATTTCGCTACAGCCGCAGCCTGGAGGAGCTGCAGCTGGATGCTAATCAGCTTCGGGAGCTGCCAGAGGTAAGCGCTGTTACTTTTCAGATTGACCCCGTTATGCATCTGAGTTGAGATACATTTTACCGACTGTAAGGAATGAGTTCTGTGAGAACCAGGGAACGGGCGCGTGGGCGGAAGGAACGCACACAGAGAAGAAGTGTTGTCAAGGGAGTTTGGAATCTTAAGTCACAGTTTGGGTTCAGGACGGTAATAATTCATGTTAGAAAACTTGGGTGTACAACGAGTATTTTGTGTTTTAAGTGGGAACTATTCATACTTGTTCGCTTGACGAAAAGTAGGACATACCAGAAAAGGGTTTCTGAGATTTTGGACATGACGATGGTTGACTCGAAGTTGTCTGGTACTTAAGTGGTTAGTAGACGTTGTTTCTTTTGTCGGACATGAAGGGAAATAGTAATAGTGTTTTTATCTTCCCAGAGCTTCAACTGTTCTCTTCGGTGTCTTGCTTATTTTCGTACTTTGCTCGTTAGATACGTGGACTGGTCCAGAGACCTGCCCCGTAGCCCCCCACTCCTCTATCATTATACTCCGAGTAGTATTTGTTAACAACAGTCTGAGGTCATTGTTGACTGTTCTTTGGTAGTGGCTGTAGTTCTTGTGGTCAGTATATTCTTCACTGGGCTGATGGTGTTTTCCAATGATTGTCTTATTTTACGGCTTGTACTACGCAGCAGAACTTGTTACCGTATGTATTTTTCTTCAGTATTAGACAGGCGACAGCCAACATATGCCCCATGTGCGTTTTGTTATGGTACCACAACTGCTCTTGGCAAATTGTGTCTGCACAAATTGAAAGGTTTTAGAGAGCTTTGGTTTTGAAAAAAATGCGTATTATCGCTGCTGATTGGCTTTTGTCCTTTTCTTTCTGCAATGCACTGGTCTCTTGGGACAAAATCATACCGGCCATTGACGCATGATGGGGAAGGATGGATAAGGATAACGGGAAAAAACGGAGAAATGTCCTGTCCTTTTCTTGCCTGTATTGTAGAAATAGTTTGTTATTGTTATAGTTACCACGTGTGCTGCACTATAGTGATAAATTGTCCAGACTGGGTGAAATGCATTTTGAAGCTTCTTAATTTTCATGTTAATGGTAAGACTCCTACGTTGTATTGACGTTTGAAAAAAATGTACAATACGACCAAGCAAGACTTTTTTTAATGTGAACTTGAATATGCTGTTTCCTCAAGCCACTACTGGTGGGAGATTAGCATGTAAGGCTTTCAGTAAGTAAGAATTTTTACAAGGAGGGCAAAGCTGTAGAATGTATGTATTGACATTCAACTGTTATTGTGAAGCAGTAGCTGTCAGAGAATTTACATGGTTATGGATACTGAGTTTGTGGAAATTGCTTAAAAATACATGTAAAGTGATTTATGACAGCAGAATAAGAGGAAAAGGTCAAGGTAAGGGTGTTTGTTATGCATAGCAATTTTTTAGAGCAGGTACAGTATCTGCAAAAGTGTAGGGAGTATTTTCATCAGTTCTGACGAATGCTTTTGTTGAGCTGTCTGCATGTCACATATCCCAAATCCAAATGTTCATTTCTTTTTTTACAATTGTATAGATGATATTACCTTCTTACTTAAAGTAATATCTCATTGTTACAGAATGCTTGAGATACTAAGGTTACCATTTATGGGTTAATTTTTAACCAATTCTTATTGCACAAGTAAACATTTCCTTGTGGCATGACTAAGTAATTTGGCTTTAGGACAGTATGAACATGATTTTGCATTTTAGGCTACTTACAATGTTAATTCTTATTGTTGTTGTTTGTTTTCTTGATACTGTCTGGCATATTTTTAGCTAATTAATGGTATTATACAAACAAATCTATTTATTTCAGCTCTGTGATAGAATCTTTAACTAGTTAGGAACCCCAGCATTTGTGCTGCCAGCTTCACTGTTAATTATGCTGTAAGTTTTCTTTTACAGACCAGCACTCTGTGATGTGTGCTTTTACAGCTGCAGATGCTTTGGAATGGTGCATTTGTTAATTTGTTTGTGTATTATTTTAAATAACAGTGCAATTGGTACCTTTTTAAAGCAAAGTGAAGTGATAATGTGAGACAGTCTGTGTGGCAGAAATATTATGCACGCTTATCTGTATTATCTAAAATGAGGAGTTCTGTATTATTTTGTGGACATTTGAGAAAAAAAATGTAATTACATTGCAGTAATTATTCAGAGAAGGAAGAACAGTGTAATAAAATGGATTGGGCATTGTGTTGCCAATCAGGCCTGTTTCTGGATGGTGGTATCTTGAGAGATTGGCAAATTGGTATTTTTGTGTTGATGATGATGGCTTTTCAGATGGTGGTAGCACTCAAAAATCCTGTCTTGCATATTGTTAATCTTGGTCACAGCAATCTATCTTGATTGATACATGCCAAACACTGATGTTTTTGTTCAAAGTCCGTTCGCTATTGAGTGCTCCTTAAAGCACAGTTTAATTGTACCACAGTACTGATTTCTTGTTAGTACATTGCCATTAGGTTCCAAGTTATGCCTAAACAAGATCTGTGGGAGTTGCTTTGTACAACCAACATAAAAGTAAGAAAGCAAGCATAGTTACTAGAAACTCGTGGAGTTTTTGTTTTCCATTGTTGTAGGCCATCATTGATTTACTTTTTCATTTTGACAAACTGTAGTGTGATGGTGTATTATTGTTCCCATAACATGTTGAAGACTTTTATCCACTGAAATTCCTTTTAAGATCTCTGTACTGTTTCATTTGGATTGAATACTTATCTTCAAAGCAGGGTTCTTGACATTGTAATATACGTCTCAAAAATAACCCATCTGCAAAAATAACCCATCTGAAACTGTGTACAAGGTGCTGTGTCCCCCAAATTCCTTGCTGTAGTGTAGTGGGGGACATCCCAACCTCTGCATTGTAGGAAACCATGTCAGCTGCTGTCATAATCTTCCACTTGTTTCCACCACCATATGCAGAACGTAGAGTAATGGATGTCAGTAACTGATTTTAAAAGTCCACTGGCTGCTGTTGTACTTGCTACCTTGGCAGTGAGTGAAGCCATACATTGTTTGTCTGTACGCAGTTGTTATACAGCCTTTGAATCTTCACATTTGATGGTATGGGAATATAAATAGTATATTAAGATTTGAAGGATTTTCTTTTCATTATTTGGCCTGCTTAGTTTCCTTTATTTTAGTTTATAATGTCAAGAATATTTTTGTGTTTTCTAATGAGTTAAAATGCATATAGGTAAATATTTTTTTTTCTCTGGATTACTTTTTTTATTTTTGTGTCATGAATCTAATGCGACGTATTTAGATTATTGCATTTTTAAGAAATGTATTCTTTTAACTTGCATGTGCAATGATATTGTTTTCTTTTCACTGTTTGCATGTAAAAGAAACACACTGTGTAGTTGAATGTGAAAGTGACTTTGACTGTATAGTAGTGTCTTTGTTACTGTGTCATTTCAGGTTTTAATATGGTATATGCATAACAGAATGGCAGCGTCAGCTCTCTCAATTCTTTGTCTTAGTGCAGTGTGTATAAGAGAATGAGGACTGAATAAATGGGAATAAGGGAATACAGATAGTCAAGAACAATCCTTTTTTTTTTTTCCTTTGAGCACTTCCCACAACCATATCTCTTATAGTGTCTGTAAGGCATTTGTGCCAAAGAGGCCCAGAAGCCCCAAGCTTAGGGAGTGTATTACAAGGAAGATAACTAGGGATCCTGTAGCAGTATGAGAAATATTTAGGAAATTCTATGAAAGTCTGTATAAAGCAGAGAGAAATGGAAATCAAGAAAGGGTACAAATGTCAATGTTTATGTAGATATTAAATACACCAAGGCTAGAGGAAGAGGTAGGGTACAGATGTCAATGTGTATGTAGATATTAAATACACCAAGGCTAGAGGAAGAGGTAGGGTACAGATGTCAATGTGTATGTAGATATTAAATACACCAAGGCTAGAGGAAGAGGTAGGGTACAGATGTCAATGTGTATGTAGATATTAAATACACCAAGGCTAGAGGAAGAGGTAGGGTACAGATGTCAATGTGTATGTAGATATTAAATACACCAAGGCTAGAGGAAGAGGTAGGGTACAGATGTCAATGTGTATGTAGATATTAAATACACCAAGGCTAGAGGAAGAGGTAGGGTACAGATGTAACTGTTTATGTAGATATTAAATACACCAAGGCTAGAGGAAGAGGTTGCTGAATTAGGATAGGACAAGATGAGAGAAAAATGGTGATGTATAATCAATCTACAGGAGTATCCCCAAATTAGATGGTATTCCTGTGGAAGTTGGAAGCTAGGAGGGAAAACTGATGAAGGCCTGGAATGTTTAACAGTATTTTAAGAGGAGAAGTGCCAGCTTCCTGGAAGAAAGCGGTAGTAGCTGTACTGCCTAAAGGGAGTAAAGGTCCAGCTTCATACACGCCCATTTCAATACTAAACCGTGATTATAAAGTGCTTGTCTATAATGGCTAAAAGAATGGCAAAAGTGATGCAGAAATTGATAGCTATGGATCAGTGTGGTTTTGTGCAGGGGAGGCAAGCATTTGACAACATGAACAGAACAGTGATGATCCAGAGGGAAGCAGAATTAAGAAAATATCACTGTTGCTGGTGGGTCTTGATGCAGAGAGAGCATTTGACACAGTAAGCTGGGGTTTTATGAGAAGAGCAGTGGAAGCATTTGCATTGCCTAATAAAATTATAAGGTTGATAAGGAGAATATATGAAGTATCAGAGGCAAAAATTAAAGTGTGTGGGATCCTCTTTGATAATATCTGCTTGAGCAGAGGAACCAGACAGGGGTGTCCTCTCTCCTCTGTTATTTAAATTTGTATTTAGAGCCATCAGCAAAGAAAATTAGGAACTCAGAAATTCGAAGATATAATTGGTATGGTAGTCAAGAAAATTTAGTTCTATTTGTAGATGGCATTGTTTCAAACCAGAAAGAGTGTTGTGGAACCTATTGCGACAGTTTCAAAACCTTTTCGATATACAGAATTAATAAAGCAAAAACAAAAGCAATAGCGGTAAATTTATGTACCCACATACAAATTGGTTCAGCAATATGTATATTTGATGGAGACATGATAAAATGATGTATTTAGGAGTATGGATTAAAAATGATACTGGTGTGGCATCTAAGGAGATATGTAGGAAGAAACTAAAAATATGATACAAAAACTGAGAAAATGGAAGCTCTGTTATATGGATATTGATAGTAAGATACAAACAGTTAAAATGTTTTTAGTCCCTTTAGTGTTATGCACTGGTCAGGCATATTTTTATCAACCAGAGAAGAAGTTGTGGATAGCAATTAATAAAGAGCGGATTTTTATCTGGGAGGAGAAAATGACCAGAGTCAAGTGGGATAAGCGTATCCTTCCAGTAGAACAGGGAGGAGTGGGATTACCTGAGTTGAAGGAATATTTCAGAGCAACACAGTTAAAGCTTTTATACACTGTACAAGCCGAAAACTATAATTCAGAGTAGAAAGAGACTATGATGACATGGAGGGAAGCTCAAGTAACAGGGAGAGAGTGGGATTTTGGATGCAGACCTTTAAGAACAACAATCCTACACAATATTATATTCATAAAGTAGCAGAAGGTCTTCTAAGAACTAAGTCAACACTGGAATGGAGATTCTGTCGATAGGGATGACTGCAATTATGGACACACAATAGGCACAAGGGGGTGAGAAGGTATTGCAGAAAACTGGCAAAGACATCAAAGTCCTTGAAGCAAATAACTAGAAAGGAAAAATTAATAGAATGGAAAGGTGCCAAGAACTTGTTCGGACTGCAGGCTAAAGATTCCCTTCCATATCAAGGATTAATATCAAAGTATAGGCAAAGAGAAAGAAATGGAGACGGGGTCCTAAACGAAAGACCAGCACTGGTAGAGTTTTAGTAGAATCTAGAACTGTTGCTATTAAGAAAGGAATAATTAGTAGAACATATAAAATATTGCATGACAATTCTAATAATCCAGTCAGAGTAGGTTAGGAAGGACTGGGAAGAGAGAGTAGATGAGCAATTTGCAAAAAAACATCTGGGGGATATATGTATGTCTCTCAAATATGCAACAAAATCTAGAAAATTTCAGATATTTGCCTTTAAGTGCTTACATAGGTATTTTTATACCCCAAACAGACTTCAAAATAATTTTTCCTCGGGTAGATGGCAAATGTTGGAGGTGTGATGGGGCAGAAAGAGGTAACTGGGAACATATTTTCTAGGAGTGTAATGAGTTGGTAGACTTTAAAGATTCCCTGCAGACTGCTCTGTCAGAGATGCTGGGTGAGCAAGTTGGAGTGACTAGGGAAATACAAATTCAGAATTGCATAGACATAGGCCTTGCCGAGTCTAATTATGGTGGCTGCCAAAAAGCAATTACTAGAAAATGAAAATCGAAGTCTAAACCAACTTTACTAGAGGTAGTGCAGATAGTAGCAGTTAAAACAACTTGAACTGGGATCTGTAAAAAAGAGTAGGAGCAAATTACATAGGAAAAATGGGAACTGTGGGATCAGTATATGCATAGGAGGAATGAGATCTAAAAGGAGGCAGGATCTGAATGAGCTATGTAACGGCTGACTAACAATGACTGATATGGTTAAAAGTGATGTATAACGTTTGCAGCTACAGTTGTCACACTGGAATGTATAATTTTTGCAATTGAGATTCACTGTGGTTTATTGTCATTTATGTAAATGTGACATGTTTGTTTTTTTTTATATATATATATATATATATATATATATATATATATATATATATATATATATATATATATATATATTTATACTGATTCCATTTCAGTCATTTTGATGTCCTTCCTTATCACTCCTGCAGTATTCTTTAACTTGGACTATCCTCTGCAGGATATCCTAATGTTCTGTCAGAATACTAAAGCCTTTACACTTTCCTGGTGTCATGTCAGACTTGTGTCTTGAGTGTAAGTAAGGTTCATGTGTGATTTATGGACACTTAATCCTCAGAAATTTGCAGCCATTTCTGAGAGTGTTACTTCTGAATTCAGTTTGTACATTCTTCACTGAGCTTGTTGATCTACTGAGCCTTCTAATAAGTGCTGTTTTGGGGTTCCTTCCTTTATTTTTTCCTCCTTGTAGTTTTTCATGTCATCCAGGAAGGGGAAATGTAAGTGTGGAGGGTAGATTCCTCATAAGGACAAACATGAGAAGTGCCTTTTTTTATATAGGTGCTACACATGACTGTACTTGCTATGATATCTAACAGACATTTGTTTCTAAGACACTCCACAGCTATTTGTCTTCACTTTCTTTTCATCTGGAAAACCCACATCTGAAGTTAACTGACCCAGGATGAAATGGCTAAATTCAGCTGCCCTGAAGTTCAGCTGCTGGTTAAGAAAAAAAGCTTAAAAATCACTTACTGAATCAGCTGCTGTCCAGCCTCCACTGGACTTCTTCCTCTATAGGAGACTGAGTTGAGGGAAAGGGCTTTAAGGTACTCTATATAAGATAGGTTTTGTATGCCTTTTATTCTTTTTTTTTAAGAACCTCTGAGGTCATTCTTGTTGTTGCATATGTCCTGGCTCTTGCCTTCCATCTCAGGGGGGGTTGACTGTGCTTAATTTGGACAGTAAGACTGATGCTCGCTCTCCCTCCCTCTCTCTCTCTCTCTCTTTTGAGTTCTGCCTCTTGGGTAGCTTGCCATTCCATTAAATGTAGCTATGATGCCTCTTCTAGTGCATCTGCTTCTTTTTCTGTTGTGAGGAGGTATTTCTGGTTGCACTTGCAGGCTTAACCTCAGGACATTAAGTCAAACTTCTCTGTTAGACAATCCAAATCTTTTTGGCTGCTTCAGAATTGTTTAAAATACTACAGGATAAGGACAAGGTAATGCAGGACCTCATTTTTTTGTTTCTATTTTACCTAAGTTTATCTTTCAAAACCTTCTTTTGTCCTTAGGCAGCCTAGGGTTTCTTAGCAGATTTTCCAAGATAAACCAACTCCGAATTCTAAAGGCCAAAAACATTCTTGTTCATAAGTCTGCCTCTGTCCAACATCCAGCCTCCCCCCTCCCCCTTAGTCAGATTCCTCTGTCCCTCAGGCTAACCCTTTTGTTTCCTGTTTGGCAGCAGATAACCACAGGAACCTGGGTTCTCTCCATTATCCACAGTTATTTTATGGACTGTAAGTTCCTTCCTCCATTTGCTGGTATTCCTCAGCCGGCTTCTTTCCAGCTGTCTCATTTCCTGTGGTATCTGGTCGACCAGTGAACCCTACAACCTGTTCTTTTGTCCGAAGAATGTTTCTGGTTACCAGGAAGGCTGGAATTGCGGAGGCCCACTTTAGACTTTTCCTGTCTCAACGCACACTTTTGTATCTTCATACCCTTTTCTCACTTACTTGCCCAGGCTTTTCTGGTCTCAGTGGATTTGAAGGATACTTGCCTCCATATTCCCATTTACCCTCTGTTCAGGAAATATTTGTTTCTCTGTTTCTTCTACTCCTTATCAGTTCTCTGCTTTGCCTTTTGGTCTTCCTGCAGCTTCAAGGGTATTTTTCAAATGTCTGGCCCCTGTAGTAGCTGTTTGCAGACTTCTGATAAGGGAATATTTCTGTTCCCTGGACTACCTTCTGATTTAAGCTGCTCCTCAGCAGCTCCTGCTTCAGAATCTACACTTCACTATGCTGTTGCTGCGTAGTGAGAAATTAACCCGTAATCTCAAAGTCCATGTTGACTCCCTCTCGGGGAGGATTCAGACCATCCCAATGTTGGCTTTTCTTCTGCCTCCCTGTGTCTTCTTTCAGTTCTTGCAAGGGAATTTCTCCATACCCTGGGGTTAATGGCATCCACCATTTCCCATGGTTCCTTTTGTAAACTCCTCATGAGAAATTTCAGTGATGTCCTTCTATTCTCATGTTGCAATATTCATTTCAGTAGGGAGGTTGCAGTCTACCTCATGAGGTAACATTTTAAGTGGCAGGCCTCGGAGGTCCGTGACACCAAGAAAATGTACTTTGACCTACTGCAAATGGAACAACCGCCCCCTTCTGCTGTGCCACCTTTGCTACCTGCCTTCCAGGATGCCTTCCTGGCCACTTTACAGTCCCCACACACTCGGACCCCAGCCTCAAAATGTCCAGACCATTTTTATAAGGTCCCTCAGGACACCCAATTCCTTTTTAAAAAAAAAAAAAAAACCTCCAGCAGGTATTGCAGTCTCTGCTGATAAAACATCCAGACAATTACCTTCTGCTGCTCTTTACCCCACTGATAAAGACAGGAAATTCATGGACAGACTAGGGAAGAAAGTGTATACCTACTCTCCCCTGGCTAGAAGAGCTCTCAACTACCAAACTCACATGGCTAGGTATGTCCTGGACACCCTCACTAAAGCTTATACCCTCCTCTCTGAGGCTCCTGACTCTTCCATTAAATCCCAGCTTCACATCCTACTTTCCACAGCATCGCAAGTGACTGGGCACTCTTAAGTGCAACTGTGATGCTGTGGAAGCCTCTTCTAAGTCTGCTGCATCAGGCTCAGTTTTGAGGCAATATTCCTGGGTAAGACTACAACCACCCCCTATGGATGTACAAACTAAATTGCTTGATGCCCCACTGGACATTAAAGTCCTATTTGGACAAGCTTCAGCAGAACTTCTGAAATCCCTTAAAGAAAAGGGAAAATGACTTCAAAATCTAAAAATTTGTTGGTGTTTCCTATTCCCAGATACCGCAGAAACTACCCACAAAGACCTTCTTTTGTTGGGAGACAGTTCTCACATTCGGCTCCCCAGCAAAAGGGATGCAGGCAACCCGGGGAAAGCTCTACTCCCAGGTTTCCTACCAACCCTCTTACCACCCCCTTTCCGAGTCAGTCTGATCAACTCGGACCACCTCCACTGTGACTTACAACTTTTAGACCCAAACACCCCCACCCCTTTGGGCTCACCCTCTCTCTCTACCCTCCTGGTGGAGAATTACATCAGAACAATGGGTCCTCTCCATCATTCAGAGGGAATACTTCATGACTTGGTGGATGTTATCCCCCTTCCAGAGAACTCCTCAACCTCCTACAAATCAGGCTCACCTTTTCCCGCCCATCATTCAACAACTTCTAGCTCAGGGCACCATAGAATAGGTACCCTCCCCACAAAGAAACAAAGGCTTCTACTCCAGAATGTTTGTTACCAAGGAAAGCTGGCCCATGGAGACCAGTTCTGAGTTTATCTTTCCTAAACCTGTTTCTCGGGAACCCAGCTTCAAAATGATTACCTTACCCTTACTCCTACCTCTCATGCCAACACAGACTTTCATTGTAGCCCTGGATTTGAAGGATGCCTACCTTCACATTCCTATACATCCAGATTACAGGAAATCCCTACGCTTTGCTATAGGTTCTTGGCATTTTCAATTCTCTGCCCTCCCTTTTGGACTTTCCACAATTCCTCGAGTGTTCACAAAGTGTCTAGCACCCTTCATTGCTTACTGCAGAACACAGGGTATACAAATATACCCATATCTAGATGACCTGCTCATTCTTCATCAGGACCCAAATATACCCATATCTAGATGACCTGCTCATTCTTCATCAGGACCGCCAAGTCCTTCTACTCCACCTACAGCAGGTGATATCCACCCTAACAAAATTAGGGTTTAGCATAAATGAGGAAAAGTCTCACCTGAGCTCTGTGCAAGACCTAGTGTTCTTGGGATGCAGGATCAGAACAGATAGAATGGATCCTAAAGAACTTATGGAGCCAACACTCCCACCCCCTGGACAACCCCCTTCCCCTACTTCAGTGCCTGAAGACGGAATTCCAGTGGTGGGTATCAGCCATCCACCTCAACCAAGGAATCCCCTTACAGGTTCCGGCCTCCCTACAAGAAGTCTCCAGAGATGCATCAGACCTGGGTTGGGGTGCAGTGCTAGTACACAATCGGAAGCAATTCACCGTGCAAGGGAAATGGTCCACCCCAAGACAAAAGGACCATATCAACATTAGGGAAATTAGGACACTACTGCTAGCCTTACAAACATTCAAGTTAGCTCTCCAGCCATGAACCCTGAAAGTGATCATGAACAATATGACTATCCTGTGGTACATAAACATTAGAGGACAGGACAAGATCCTACACTTTTTTTTTTGCAGCCTGGCCACCCAGATCTGGACCCTAGCATCATCTCTCCAGATTCATCTGGTAACAGTATATATTCTGTCTACAGAGAATGTTATGGCAGACACACTCAGCAGAACGTCAGCCCCCTCTCACGAATGGATGCTTCACAGAGAGATATTCTTGGATATTATCCACAGGTGGGGTATTCCACAAGTAGATCTTTTTGCCTCCTCCCAGAACAGACAGATGCCCAGGTTCTGCACAAGGGACCCACATGCACACGCCTGGAAAGTGGATGTCTTCTCCTTTTCCTGGGAGGTAATGTATCTCTATGCACCCCCCTCCTCCTCACTGATTCAGAAAGTCCTCCTGAAAATCCAGAGGGACAAACCCAAAATCCTGTTGGTGACCCCCCCCCTTGGCCAAGACAGCTTTGGTTTCCCCTTTTACACCTACTAGCCAAGGGCAATCATCACAGTTTACCCCACCGAATAGACCCGCTCACAGAGGACAGGGACTGCCCCCTCAGGTGAACAGTCTGAAACTGACCTTTTGGGTGATAGGGTTCTAATCTCCTTCAGACACCTATACTCGAGGACATACTCAATTTCTCCTGGCACTGGGTTTTCTGGCCTCTTGCAGAACATTATATATCTAAATGGAAGAGATTCTCCAGGCAGTGTCAAAGGAATAACCAGGACCCTATGACTACTTCTGCACCCTTGGTCCTTTCCTATTTGTGTGAGCTCCTTCAGTCAAAGTCCATTATCTGTCATCTCTGCTTGTCTGCCCATGTTACCACCTCTGGTTTCAAGATTGGAAGTTAAGCTTTTCCTGAAAGGCGTACTTCATATCAGAACCCCCAGAAATCCTATACCCCCCCTTGGGGCCTGAATTTTGTGCTAGAAAAACTTACATTGCCACCTTTTGAACCAGCACGTTCAGTATCCCTAAAACTGTGCACCCTGACAACAGTTCTGCTAGTGGCCCTTGCTTCTGCCAGGAGGGTATCGGCGATACAAGCCTACTGTATATGACAGTCCGTTCTGAAGAGGGTACGTGCAGACGTCACTTTTATACCATATGTTGGTTTATGGCTCTGATAGAGGACCTCACACGTACCCTCCTGGGCCAAAAACTTTGGTATACTGGCCGGATGTCAGCACTGCAGGCAGCAACCTCCCTACTGTAATGAATGCTGTAACATGGAAGAGAAGGACATCTAAGGTTATGGTAAGTTCTTAAACTACTATTCTGTATCTCAAGACTGTTTGGCTCCAGCACTGCCACTCTCTGGAGTTTCCAGTCCCTCTTTTACCCTCTCTCTTGAACTTTTAACTCCACTGGTGGATTTAGCAGATCTCCCTAAATCCAGGTCTGCTTTTTCAGGTCCCCCTTGCTGTTCAAGAGCTGTACATAGATGCTTCCAATCAAGATTGGGGAGCTTCCATCAACAATCTGAAAGTTTGGTGTCTTTGTCCCCATCAACAGAGGTCAGACCTCATTAATATATAAAGAGATGAAGGCATTGATCTTAGCACTTCCAGCCATTCACTTCATTTGGGTTCCAGGTCCACTGAGGGTTTTTACAGACAATATCACAGTTTTATTGTACTTCAGCAAGTGTGTGTGTGTGTGGGGGGGGCAGTCTTACCTTCTTTGCAGACTGGCTCTTCAGGCTTGGGATTTTGCAGTCTGCCATCCCTTGATTCTTCAAGCTGTTTATATCCCATCATAGCATAATCTAGTGGCAGACTCTGAGCAGGTCCAGAACAAACCCTCACAAGTGGATGCTTCACAGAGAGGTGTTTTCTAGACGTTGCCCACCTGTGGGGTACTCCTCAAGTAGATCTTTTTGCATTTGCTCTGAACAGACAACTTTCTCAATTCTGTTCCAGAGTTCCAAGTCCACTGGCTTCTAAAGTGGATGCTGTGCCCTTTTTTTTTCTTGGAGAATGGTGTTCCTGTTTGCTTATCCTCCTCTTCCTCCACTTCCCAGGGTCTTACACAAGATCGTGTGGGATCATGTGGGACACACCCAAAATCTTCTTAGTGACTCCTTTTTGGCCCACTCTGCACTTGTTCCCCCTTCTTTCACCTGGTCAGGGGCTACCATCACAAGTTACCTTACCTTACAGGTTGGGTCTTCTCACACAAGATAGGGGGTCTCTCATTCACCCTTACTTGCCCATACATGGGTGATAGGGTTTTGATTCCTTTCAGGCACTACTCTTCTGAGGATGTGCTTTGGGTTTTGCAAGAGGCCAGAAAACCCATTACTAGAAAATCCTGTGTGTCTTAAGCATGACCATTTTTCTCTGGGTTCCTTGTGGTCGTTTCTAATTTGTGTGAGTCACTTAATACTGATTTGGCATATTCTACTGTTTAAAGCTCATCTGTCAGCCATTTCTGCCCGTTTGCCTTTGAGTCCACCTTCTATTTTTAGTTTTGAAGCCAAACAGTTCCTAAAGGGCGTCTTTCATATCTGGTCCCTAAGAAAGTCTATTCCTTCCAATTGGGACCTTAATTTTGTTCTTAAAAATTTGATTTCAGTCCCCTTTTGAGCCTGCCTTCTCTTCCCTGCAGCATTTTACTTGGAAGACTGTATTGTTGGTGGCTTTTACTTCTAAGAGCGTTTCTGATCTCCAAGCCATCATGGTGGTCCGTTGTCTTTCAGAAGGACAGAGCGTTTCTTCGTATTGATTCTTTTTTGCCCAAGGTGGTTAACAATTTGTCCTTGAATCATTTTTGCCCAAGGTGGTTAACAATTTGTCCTTGAATCAGTCTGTCTTCCCTCCTTTTTTACTTCTCATAATCTGCTAATGAGAAGGTACTACATAAATTGGATTTACTTAGCTCAGATATTACTTGGATAACACAAAATGCATCAGAAAGTCTGAACAACTTTTTGTTTCCTTTCTCTGGGGTTGCTCAGGTTCTCTTGGGGCACTTCAGTTCTGAGGATTAGATGTTCATACCTCACATGTGTACTTTACACCTTGTACGTAGGATGTATGTCTGGCGTATGGCACCAGGAAGGTGTAAAAGCTTTGGTATGCTGGCTGGATATTGTGTTATCCACCGCAGGATATCCCAAGTTAAAGGATACTGCAACAATGATAAGTAGATCATCTGTTATGGTAAGATCCTGCACGACTATACTTTCCACTAGTTTTGTCAAATGTTTGTCTCCCTTCCACAAAACCATGTTGATCATATCTTATCAGTTTTGGTAACATTTTGCCATTCTGTTAGCTGATTTGGGTAGAAACAGTTTGTAGTAATTTAACATATTGCTCATTATTGTATTTCCTTTTCATTGCGTTTGGGTTATGCCTAAAATGGCTTTGATTAGAGCATACACCCAGTTTTAGTTGTGTGACGTAAAAAGGGTCTTTGGACCAACGCACTTACCCAGTTGGCAAATGTATACATTTAGAATCAGTGTTCATCTGTTATGCTGCTTGGTCTGTGGGGTTCTTGTTTCAATGCATTTGGGGTTGGTATGTACAATTTATTAACAACTAACCTGTATTATAACATTCATTGTTGCCAGAAGTTAGAGCTTTAATGCTGTTTTTAATTTTTTTGAACCTAAAGAAAAAGAAATGGGACAGTTGCTCGATCCGTAGACTTTTTGGTTAAAATAGATTCATAATGCACCCAGGCAGTTTAATGTTAAAAGTTCTGCAACAGAAGGGCAGTTGATATAAAATCATTTGTGTTTTAGCAAGGGTGCACAGCAAGTTATTGAAACTCAAGTGACTCATAGTTTGATAATGTATCTATTTGCCGGTTTGTTGGCAGTGGATCCAGTGAGTTTTGCTAAACTAAGATTTAAAAAAAAATTGATATTACAAATCCAAGTAATATTTAAAAAGATTTGAGCACTGTCATGACAGCATGTTTGCATTAACAGAAGCTGTATGCTTTTAATGACTGAAACTCGTTTTACCACAGCTATACTTTATTGGAAACTCCATGCTACTTCTGCCGAGTAGCTGTTATTGTGTTGAAGAGGAGGAGGCTTCGCTATCAGAATGTTAAGACTGAGCAATGCTTTTACAACTTTGTAATGCAGTTCCAAGAAGTTAAGCATTATCAGTGTTGTAGATAAGCACTGCCCATAATGTATGTGCTTTTATTACTTGATGTGAAATTCATGTAGCAGTTAGCACCTAGGATTAAGGGTATGGGCTGTTAACAAGCTGTTTCATGTTGTCATGGACTTAATTCTGTCAACCTCCATGTACCTGACGTGCAACTGTGACAAAGTTAATTTAACCTGATGGTGCTCTGGGGCAGTTAGGAAGATGGGCTGGGCCCCAGAATGGTCTCCTGGATCACATGCCCAATGACTGTCTACAAAACTCTGCATTGCTCCAGTTATTCTTTAAATAAGATTAGCTTTGGATGTTATATTTGCTTTTGTATGCAGCCCCCTCCCCCCACCACACAGTTTTATTACGTTTGCTTGTTTGCATCACTCTGAGGTCATTTTGAGGGATGGTGTGTTTACCCTTTAACCAAAATTGTACAGATTTGAGTAGAACTAGTGGAGATGTGGTTGGTCTGGGGGCTTAACATTCCTATAGAAAAAGTGATGTCCTTCAAGAATGCAACTGCAGTCATAACATATGGGTTGTCCTGCTTCAGGCAGCCCTCGGTCGGCCGGATTCCAAAGTCTGTGTCCGACGTCGGCTGATGTCGCATTTCTCTCCGACGTCAGAGCGGCTGGAGTACATAAGCATCAGCCGACGCCATTTTCTTGTACAGACTTTGAGTAGAACTAGTGGAGATGTGGTTGGTCTGGGGGCTTAACATTCCTATAGAAAAAGTGTTTCTTTTACACTGCATTTAAATTATGTTCCAACTCTTGGTGCACATCATTTTAATTATGTGGCAGTTTAGGTTAGTTTTATTGATTATTGTGAGATTCATTTAAGTTCATTTTTGGCAAGATACCACTTAAGTCTACTAGCAAGCCATTTTAAATCCTGACGTAGCAATCAAATGGCTTGTATATGTTGCCTTCCTTGTTGTCTTGTTAACAGATATATGGGGTTTATTGTAGGTGCTGTCCTTTTTCCTCACTGTCAGTATCTGTAACATTGTAAAGGGACTGGATTGTGCTAAGTGGTTGATGACAGTGGTTAAAATAGTATGAGAAAGGAAAAGGTAAGGTTATGGAAATTGTTGAATGTATAGAATCTCAGATTCATTTGAAAAAAAAAAAAAAAACATTTAATAGAGTATCGGGGAGGGGGGAGTACACTCTGGGGGAATGTGAGCTACACGTTGACTAGATATCAGATGACATTTTAATTGGGTTTTTGTTATGAGAAAGCAAAATTGAAGTATTGGGGGAATAGCCTGAAGTGAATTGGGATAGACTGTCCTGAAAAAAATGGGGAGATGTAACATTGACGAGCTATGGCTGCAGAGCTTGAATAAAATTTTCTTAGCTACAACCCCCACCGTAACCCCCCTAACATTCCCATTATTCTTACTCTTTCAGAAACCTCTACTCATTTCTCCTCATGAAAATGTCTGTACACACACGTAGTCCTTTGCTACCACTGTAAGGCTTCTTCAAGAGTATTTTTCTGTATTTAGGATAAAAATTTTATTCACATACATTATTTTCTCATCCAGATCAGTGTTGCCAGTTCCTTCGTAGGTGTTTACTAGGCTAACAGCCATGCATCCCAAATCTCTGACATGTTCTGGTATCCTTGATACCTGTAAGCAGGGGGTTGGGAGATGAAATATTTACAAGCAGGGGCCTGGGAGATGAGCCATTTACAGGCTGCTTGTGTCCATTTAGAAACAGATTCCAAACCAGGGATGAATTTCCTGTTTCCCATTCAGTTGTCCAAGTTACTTGAATTGGGTTAGGGAGGAACTCTGCTCCATGTAGATGGGGAGCCTGCTCCACAAATAGAGTAGTTTCTAAGATACATACCTGTCTCTCCAGCAGGTCTTGTTTATGTCATGGGCATGGTTTATGTTTTTAGAGTAGGTAATTCTGGTGCTGTTTTGCGAATATGCAGAGGGTCCGTCAGAATGAGGTGTGACAATGTCTTGTATGCCAGGCATAGATCTCCCCTCACTACTCTGTAGGAGACTGAATACAGGGATAAGGCCTTGAGGTGGTCTGCATAGGACATGTTATTACCCCCTGTATATGTTTAGTGAAGAACCTCTGTTGACGTTCCAGTTGTTGGATATGCCTGGTTGGATAAATGCTAAATGGGACATATTGTATTCAATGATAGGTCTGATGAATATCCAATACAGTAGAATAATGACTTCCTTGGTCCTAGATGCCATACTTTTGTTTGTAAGTTGCACAACATAGAATGATTCCCTTGCTACTATAGACGCATAATGGTTAAAGTCTAGATTACTGTCTATGTGGGTCCCCAAGTCCCTGACTACTGGGTCAGCTCTTAGAGATGTATTATCAATATGATAGTTACCAGGGGTGGATGACTTCCCAAGGATACTGTTATGCATTTCTTGTCATTTTAGTTTTAGTCCATTGCTCTTGCACCAGTTGTTTGTCTGTGTCAGCCCTTCCTGGAGAATGTACAGCGGTGTAAAATCTTACCATAACAGCAGATGTCCTTGTTTTCACTGCTGCAGTATTCCTTACTAATGGGGATTTCCTGCCATGAAACCCTCCGTCCAGCCAGTTTACAAAAATCTGCCATTGCTTTAAGGTATGCTGAATGTCACCTGCACACTCCTTGTGTAAGGTAGATGATAAAGGTGATGTTCAGGCATGCCATCCTCAGAACAAATTGCCCCAGTAGGAACAGCAGTCCAAGAAAAAACATGGAGAATCTGCACAGCCAGGAAGGGAAAAAGACCAAGGGGATGGAGGGAGGGAGTGAATACTGCAGTGTTGAAGGCAAGGACATCTGCCATTATGGTAAGAATTTTACACAACTGTACTATGTCCTTACAGTCATTGCTGCAGTATTCCTTACTAATGGGAGAGTGCAAAAGCTCAAGAAGAAACCTCGGAGGAGGAAGCAGCAGAGCCCTTCAAGAAGTCATGAAGAATGGCAGCAGCAAAACCTGCTCTAGCTCTGGAGATAACATCCAACTGGTAATGTTTAGTAAAGGTATGCACAGAAGTCCAGGTAGCAGCTTCAAGAATCGAATTGGCGTCTAAGCCTTTGCAAAAAGCACCAGAAGAAGACACAGCTGTAGTGGAATGAGCCTTTATAGAAGAAGGAAGGCTCTCTTCATGAAAAGTGTAACAAAAGGAAATAGCCTTCTATATCCAAGTGGAAGTAGTGTGCTTCGAAACAGCCAAACCTAAAGACCTAGGGTGAAAGGAAACAAATAACTGGTCAGTCTTTCTGATAGCTCAAATTTTATTTGGATAAAACTAAAGCTGTCTATGCACATCTAAGGTATGCAGCACCCTCCTGGTGTCCGATTGTGAAGAGGGAAAAAAGTAGGCAAATTAATAGACTGATAGTGACAACTCATTAACCACCTTTGGCATGAAAGAAGGATTAGTACACAAGGACAGCCTGTCCTCGTGAAATACCAAAAAAGGTGGACAAGCCGTAAGGGCTTGCAACTCGGACATCCATCTGGCAGAAGTAAGAGCTAACAAAAGAACTGTCTTCCAAGAATAATGTTGCAAGGAAGCTGAAACAGCAGGCTCAAAAGGAGCCTGAGTCAATTTTTACAGAACAAAGTTTAAGATCCCGTGGAGGAGGAATAGGCTTCCTGGGAGGTCCTGATATTAAGGACCCCTTTAAGAAATAGCTTCTAGATTTGAGGTTAAGCAAATGGGGGAGTTAAAGGCAGACAGAGCTGATAAGTTGGCCTTAACAGAAGAATAGGCCAAACCAGCATTGAGCAACTCGCACAGATAAGAAAGAACCAAAGGAACATCCACAGAAAGTGGGTCCAGGTAACGAGAAAGACACCAATAAAAAAAACCTCTTCCATTTTAGATAAGTAGAATTTTTCTAGTAGTAGATTTCCTGGCCATCTGCAGCACGTCTTCAGAAAAAAGGTGTCTGAGGAATCCAAACCCTATCACCCACAGTGTCGGGTGAAGCGTGGATACGTGGGGATGGATGAGAGACCCGTCATCTTGTGTGAGGAGATCCATCCTGTGAGGTAACTTGTGGTGATTGCCCCTGGCTAGATGCAGAAGTAGAGGGAACCAGTCGCAGCCAAAAGGGAGTTGCCAATAAGAGTTTGGGAGCATCCTGTTGAATCTTGAACAGGACTTTCAGAATGAGAGGAAGGGGAGGGAATGCATAAGGAAACACCCCTTTCCAAGAAAATGTGAGTGCATCCACCTTCCATACCAAAGGACCTAGGACTCTGGCACAAAACAGCGTAAGTTGTCTGTTCACCAGTGGATTACTCCTAAAGTAGATTGCTTTGCCTCCCCTCTGAACAATGTCCAGAAACCTATCCCTGTGAAGCATTCATTCATGGGATTGAGTGAAGGACCTGCTCAGATTGTCTGCCACAATGTAACTATCTGAAGGAATGTAAACTGCCTGAAGAGTTGCACGATATTGGATAGCCAGATCCCATACCAGAAGTGCCAGCTGGCAGAGACTGTAGGATCTCTTACCCTCCTGTTTGTTGATATACCACATGACTGTGGTATTGTATGTGAATACCTTGAGAGGCCCTGCAGAGAGAGGATGAAAGGCCTGAAGAGCCAGCATAAGAGCCCTCATCTCTTTGATGTTGATGTGCTACTTCTGCTGACGAGGCGTCCGCACTTCCTGAACCCTAAGGGAGCCAAATGTTGCTCCGCATCCCACATCTGAAGCTTCTGTGAACAGATCCTGAGAGGGAAGCAGAGGCAGAAAAGGGAGCCCTGCCTTCAGAGACAACTGCTGAATCCACCACAGAAGTTCTTTCTTGAGACACTGTAGAAGAGGAACAGGAAAGTCTAGAGGATGCACATGCTGAAGCCACACCGACTTCGACTTCATAAACCACTGGAACTTCCTCATGTGGAGTTTGGTCAGAGAGAGCATTGAAATGGTGGAAGCCATGAACCTCAGAGCTCTCAAACTCCCTGGCTGAAATGGAGGCCAGGGGGAGAAGAGTTTGAAAGAAAAATGAGAGTAAATGCCTTTGGAGACGGCAGGGATGCCAACATTGGCACCATTTGAAACCTGCAACCCAGAAAGACCTGATCCTGCGAAGGAGTTTGGGAAGACTTGTTGAAGTTTTATTGTGAATCCCAGGCTCGGAAGAAGCGAAATGGTAAAATGAAGATTTTGCAAAATTACTTCTGGAGAAGACGCCTGAATCGGCAGGTCGTCCAAATAAGGAAATATTTGGATCCCTTGAAGCCTGCAAAAGGCAATCGGAGTGAGACATTTGGTGAACACCCTTGGGGCTGTAGAAAGGCCAAAGGGCAAAGCACAGAACTGAAAATAACAGGAAGCAACAGAGAAACGCAAAACCTCTCCTGAAAAGAGGGTGGGTAAGGAATATGGAAATAAGCATCCTTGAGGTCCAGAGGTACCAGAAAGGCTTGAGGGAGCAAGAGAGGAAAAAGGGACTGAAGGGACAACATCCAAAAGGAAGGCACCTTCAGAAAGGTGTTCAGGTGGGAGAGGTCTAGAATAGGTCTCCAAGTACCTTGTTTTCTGGGCACTAGAAATATTTTTGAATAAAACCCTTATCCCTTTGGGACACAGGCACTTCTGAGACAAAGGGTCATGAAGAACCTCTGGGGGGAAAAAAGAAAGCTGTTCCCAAGGAGGATGGGAAATCCAGACCATGAAGTACCTTTGACGAATGATTTGACAAAACCCAAGAATCCTGGGTAATCCGGAGCCAAAGAGAGAGAGGAATGTGGCTGGGAATGGGTGGATAGTTACAGTACCTGGTTTGTCCGGAAAGGAAGGCTTAAGAATCCCTGCAGTCTATTGGCCTTAGCAGGAGGAGTCCGTTCACTACCCATTTTACCTTTAGAAGGAGGGCGAGACTAAATGAACAAAACAGTTCACTGGCAAAGTCTGTCCAGAAGAAAAAAAAAACTGCTCAATAAAACCAAGGCACAAATTTATTCAAAGTTAAGCGCTTTCGTCTCTGCAATCAGAGACTACTTCAGAATAAGCCAATCATAATACTTTCCATTCTTATATCATTCAGTTAAGGGTCACATGACTAATTACCCCTCCAAAAAATATCACCTTTGTTCCATTATGAAACACTATAGAAAACGTTCATTCATTGTTTTTAAAAAAGTGTTTATACCTATAATACTAATATATAATAACATTATGTAAATCAAACTCCACAAGTATACTTTTTTAAAATGCTCGTTTTAAAACTTATACTGTACAAATGTATGTTTATTAAAATACAGGAACCAGAAGTAAAATACAGTGAAGGAAAATGTGGTCCCAACCCTAATAAATTCTGTCCAGTTCTACCTACTTATGTGCATAATCTTGTACATGTCTAAACCTGTAGACCTCTCTGAATCCGCACTGGATTCAAATTTAACATGTTCATTTAACCCTGGTGGATTTGCCCCTTTCAATCTCAACTGCCAGTGGAATTCCTTTAGGGCTAGATCATTTTCCCAACAACCTCCCCTTGGATTTTTCTTAACTATCTATAATCCCAAACTGAAAAATTCCATTATGATTACAAGAAGTAATATGTTTGTAGAAGCGTTCTTGTTGTTTTCATGTTGTATAGCGTACACATGTTCATATATTCGCTTCCTAAACATCTCTCTCTTTTTCCTATATAGAAATGTGTACTACCTGAACATAATGCAATATAAACTAAACCCCTACTTCCACAATTGCTGTTAACTAAATTTACCAACTGGAGGGGTTCGCTTACAAAACATTTCCAAAATATATTTGCATTATTTACACACTCCACACTTCTGTCCCCTTGTATTTAGATTTTCAAAAATAGGATGTTCTAACCAAAACTTCAAATTCCATTCTGTCTTGTATGTATGTAAACCAAAGATGTTCTTCATTCCACATTGCTGCAGTCCTAACTATTGGGTAGTCCGCTGTCCAGTCGGCCCGAATACCAAAGTATCATGACCGACGTCATATCCTCAGTCTTTTAAGCAGTTTTGCGAGTGCAGGTTGGCGTTCTGAAATTTTCTGAAGTCGGAGTTTCAGACCGAATCAAAACATTTTGGTTTTTCTTGCCTCAGTATTTAACCGGATGTCAGAAAAGTGAATAACTGTATTTCTTGTGGGAAACAGATACCTCATAGGGATTACCATACCTTGTGTATACCTTGTTTAGGGCCTTGTGCTAGATTTAACAAACGCACTATTAAGAGAAGGTTAGACTGTGCCAGGTTAGTAATTATAAAATGTGGCGGATCCGATGCTCCGCTTCTGGCCCAAAAGCGCAAGGACAAAACAGCCTAGGGTTGATGAACCGCAGTCCGGCGCCGGTTCTTTAGAAGGCTCAGTGGAGCCAGAGGTTTTGCCAGGAGTTTCTTTGGAGTCTCAGGCAGAGACTTTACTGTTACAGGATGTGCCTTCTCAGGAGGTAGGCCAGGCTGAGGGGCTTCTCAGGTAACTGTTCTTCCCTCTCTTCCCAAGGTAGTTAGAGCCTCCTTCTGTTTCCAAAACTTCTTTGAGAGGTAGGCCAAGTTTAGCTTCAGTGGGGCTTCTCCTAGCACTTCAGGTTCTGTGCCTAAGAAACATATGCTTAAAATGGCAGAAGATTTGATTACTATGATTAGAGGTTCTATGCCCCTCCTGATAAGAGGCCTAGGGTGGAACCTGAGTTTGAGAGTTTTGAACAGTGTTCAGAGGCTTGGAAGACTTGCAGGAGTATCCTCCTTATTCTGATTCGGATGTGGATGATTCCACTCCTACAGCTTCTCCTCCTGAGGATTTCAGAGACTCTGCATTCCATGAGGGAGCACTTTAAATGGGAAGGCCAAGATTACTCTGATTCCAGGAAAAGGCTTAGGGAATTCTTGTTTTACCCCAGCATAGGCCCTTAGCTATACCTCCTGTGTTGAATGTGGTGGAAGATGTTTTTGCAGAGGCTTCCCTGAACCCTGATTCTTTGCCTCCTGCTCCTGTTAAACCTGATAGGTACTATAGGGTGCCTGAAGCTCATAAGTATCTTTTAAGAGTCCTAGGGCAGACCCGAAACTGTTTCTCAGGGACCTAAAGGTGTTAAGGCCTCTGTTGTTAAAAACCCTGTTCCCACTGATAAAGAGGCAAGGGCTTTGGATAGATGGGGAAAGAAAGTGTATACTTCTTCCACTTTAGCCATGAGGCGTTGAATTGTCAGTTTCACATGCTAAAATATCAAAATTATCTCCTTTCACAATTGAAATCTAAGGTGGATGCTTTTGGCGGAAGGTATTGAGTGTAAAGAGTTGCTGGATTTAGTTCATGTGTCTGAACAAGTGGGTAAGCATTCTTTGCAATGTGGTTTTGATGCTGTACAGGCCTCCCGAGGGTGGCTGCCACTAGTTCTGTTCTTCGCAGGCATGCCTGGTTGAGGGATCAGAATTTAGCTGAGCATGTTAAGACAAGGATTTTGGATGCTCCTTTACAGTCTGATGTGTTGTTTGGTTCGCCTGTGGAAGCAGTTTTAAAGAAAATGGAGGACAAAGCTAAGTCTATGCAAACTGTTAAAGATTTTTGCAGGTGCAGGTTTAGTAGAAATTGGCCTACTAAGGGATGGACATATCCTGCTTATGATTCCCAGTCTAGGGGTAGGTCTACAGAGCTCAAGGTTCTTTTAGGCCTAGAACAGGAGTTCACCTGCTCAGACTTCTGGTGAGGGCAGGGGTCAGTCCTTAACAGACCCAATGACCTGCCTTTTCAGCTGCCAGTAGATTCTCGTCTGGCAGCTCCTTTGGGAGGAAGACTGTCTCTTCAAAGAAAATTGGGATTTAATTACTCAAGACAGATGGGTGTTGGATATCATTCACCACGGTTACAGGTTTTATTTCCATACATTGCCCCTTTCAAAGGCATGCCAGACGTTCCTCCTCCACAAAGGAAAGAGGCTCACAAGCAAATTTCTCTGTTACTCCATGGGCCATTCAGCCAGTCCCTGTATCAGAAAGGGGCCTAGGATTTTATTCTCGCCTGTTCCTAGTACCAAAGAAGGGGAACACGTGGAGACCAATTTTGGATTTATCTATCCTCAACACTTATCTGGACATTCCCAAGTTCAAGATGTTGACGTTACAACAGCTTTTACCTCTGCTGGGCAAAGATCACTGGATGGTAACTTTAGATCTCAAGGAAGCTTACCTTCATGTGCCTATAAGACTAAGTTGCAGGAAGTATCTAGCTGGAAATTCTCATTATCAGTTCTCTGCATTGCCCTTTGGCTTATCTACTGCGCCCAGAGTATTCACAAAGGTTCTGGCTCCAGTGATAGCTTACTTCAGGCTAAAAGGAATTCAAATCTATCCTTACTTGGACGACTGCCTGATTCTGGCTCAAGAAAAGGAAGACCTTCTACAGCATCTGGAATATGTTATAGCAGTGCTAAGATGCCTAGGGTATTCTGTGAACGAAATAAAGTCCAGTCTAGTACCCTCTCAAGACATGTGCTTTCTGGGTGTGAGACTGAATACAGCAGCCCAGATGGCCTTTTAACCCCGGACAAACAAAAGAGTCTATCCCTTTACTTCCATCAGCTATCTCATCAGTCCGTGCTGACTGCAAGGACAGTCCTTCAAGCATTAGGGTTCATGGCATCTATTCTGGTGCTTCCCAATGCCAAACTGCATATGAGGAAGCTGCAATGGTATCTCAAAATGTATGGACACAGCACTGCCAGGATTTGGACACTGTCATTCAAATAATACCTTGCCTTCAAAAGAATTTTGTGGTGGGCTCAGGAATGTCACCTAAACAAGGGACTCTCTGTGACCCGCCAGAGGCGAGTCAGATTTTAACGACAGATGCCTCAGACATTGCTTGGGGAGCTCATCTAAATGGAAAGTGGATACAAGACAAGTGGCCTGCCAGACTACAGCATCTACATATCAACATGAAGGAGATGTTAGCAGTCCAGTTTGCATTAATGGCTTTCAAGGAGTTACTTCTTCCAGGGCAGGTGTTGATTCTAACAGACAACAGAACTGTCATGTGGTACATCAACAAACAAGGGGAACACATTCTTATCCTCTATGCAGGCAAGCAATGATTTTATGGGAGAAACTAACTCTTCAGGCAAGGTTTCTGCCGGAGCACAGAACTCCTTAGCAGATGTGTTAAGCAGACAAATCATGGATCCCGTGGAAACTGGATCTTCATGTATTTCAGAAATTGACAGTGTCATGGGAACTCCAGACATAGATCTGTTCGCTTCTCCACTAAACCACCAGCTGCCAAAGTTTTGCACAAAGGGGTTTCATCACACAGCTTGGAAAGTGGATGCTCTTTCTTTCAGTTGGAAAAATCTTCATGTGTATGCCTTTCCACCTCTGCCTCTTCTTCCAAAGGTGCTCTTAAAGGTCAGACAAGACAAGCCAAGGATGATTTTAATAGCTCCAGATTGGCCTCGCAACACTGGTACCCACTACTACGGAGTCTGGTAAGGAAGCCTCCATGGCCTTTACCTTTGATTCCACATCTGTTATCTCAGAAGGACGGTCATCTGCTCAATGTCAAGCTTCACTCTCTTCATCTAACAGCCTGGCATATTCTGTGTTGAAACACAGCAGGTCTCAACTTCCTCAACAAGTTTTAAATGTGATTATGGAAGCTAGAAGACCTAGTACAAGGAAAGTGAGAAAAATGGAAGAGATTTTTATTTTGGAGTACAGCAAAGAATTTGGAGATTTCTGAGCCAAATTTGAGTGTGGCTCTTCAATATCTTACTGAGTTATTGGACAAAGGTTTGTCCTTCTCTTCCATTAAGATTCATGCTGCAGCAATTTCAGCTCACTATGATTGTGACCCACCATTGTTTATCCTTTGTTCAAGCAGTTTCTTAGAGGGACAAAGAATATAAGACCCGAGCTCCTACTCCTGCTTGGGATCTCAATTTTGTGTTGGAAAACTTACTTACAACCTTTTGAGCCTGCGGCTACTGCTGAATTGAAATACTTGTCATGGAAGACTGCTTTTCTGTTGGCTATTACTTCTGCAAGAAGGGTGTCTGAGTTGCAGGCCCTTATGGCAGTAGAGCCCTTTTGATTTTCCATAAGGATAGGGTATCATAATCCTTCCTTTATGCCTAAGGTGGTTTCTAGTGTGGCTTTAAACCAAACTATTCATTTGCCTACTTTTTATGCAGACCCCAAAATAAAGGGGAAAAGATTTTGCACACTTTAGATGTACACAGGCAATTGCGTTATTATTTAAGCAGGACTAAGGATTTTAGGCAGTCTCAGCAGTTGTTTGTTTCTTTTGTTTTGAGTTCAGCAGGGCAAGCCTGTGTCAAAACAAACTATTTCTAGGTGGATTGGGTTTTGCATTGCATTTTGTTATTCCCATCATGGCAAGGAGATTCCAGCTGGGATTAGGCCTCATTCCACTAGGGCTACTGCCACTTCAACAGCATTTCTAAGGGGTGGCAACTAAGGATATTTTGGAGGCAGCTACTTGGAGTTCAGTGCATACTTTCTCTAAGCATTATCACCTTCCTCTCTACTCTAAGTCTAGGGCTGGTTTTGCCACAGCTATTTTGCAAGGCATGTTGTCAGCTCCTGCTTCTTTGTGTTGTGCCAGCCGGGCTTAGGCCTGCTTTGGGATTCTACCCAATAGTTAGGAGTGCAGCAATGGGGAACGAAGAGCATAGTACAGTTGTGTGGCTACCATAAGTGTAGATGTTCGAGTATCGCATTGCTGCAGTCCAATTACTCCTCCCTCCTTCCCTCTGTGTTTAGGGGTGGTTGTGTAGGTGAGGTTATATGCTGATAATTTTGTATATATTGTACATATTTTGGTGCAGGTATATTGGGCCTTGTCTTTTAGGGTCTTCTGACATCTGGGGCAAGAAACTTTGGTATTCGGGCCGACTGGACAGCGGACTACCCAATAGTTAGGACTGCAGCAATGTGGATCCTCGAACATCTACATTTATGGTAGGTACAAAACTGTACTTTTTCACCCACCAGACCAAGTAATTCAGAACTGGTTTTAAACATAATCCAGTTCTTAACCATAATTTCCCTATTCGTATGACTAAACTCTCCATGGTACAAAACCATGGAGTTGGGGAAAAACAGGCTCCGAAGTTGTACTTGCACTTTGTCCACCACAACCTAACAACAGTTGGTATCTAGTACCCCAACCTTTTAAAACATTCACTGTTTTTCCATCACTAATACTGGGGGGGTACTCTCTCTCAATAAACATCTTAAAAAGAAGTGAGTTACATTTTAAAATCATACAGATTGGAACACATCCTCGCAGCTCTGATCATTTGTCTTCTTACTAAATTCCTTTTGACATGGGGATAAGAACTATGAAAACTAATAAGTTATTCAAATAAGTGGGCTTCCTAAATAGTCTAGAACCAAAACTTCTACTCTCTCATAATTCTTGAATATGGAAACATCCAAATAATCTATACTTCCTGTTGACCAATGATGGGTGAAATTTAAAATATGGACAAATCCCTTTTAATGTACCTGGAAAATTCTTCTACCTCACCGTCACTGTTCTTTCATAAAATAAAGCATCCTCTAAATATCACAGACATGCCATTGTTTACTGAACCTTGAATTAAAAACATACTTTGTTTTCAGTGAATATATAACTAGTTTCGCATATGAGTGCGCAACTCACACCCATCGCAACACCTTTATTCTGTTTAAAATGTTCACCCTCATGTAATATAATTATGACTCAAAATAATCTTCATCAGTGCCATAATGAAATGAATCCTAGTACTGTTAAACTTCCTCAATGTTTGTAAAGCCTCATAAGATAATTCAAGTCCTTCCTGGTGTGGTATTGATGTGAATAGGTCCAGCACGTCAGGAGTGGAAAAAATTACTTAATCTGAATAAAATTTGGTTTCTGATTTTCCTGAGGAAATCCCATGCATCAGATAGGATGTGTTCTATAGAATCTAATGGCTCTTTTTTAAAATTCTATCAGTAAATATCCCTAAAAAATATGTTGGACTGTTATGGGCAGCCACTATCATTCTAAGGGGAGGGTTTGAAACATTTTTGTGTACTTTGGGAATACCATATGCATTTGTTATTACTGGATGTTCATTCTTTAAAAAATTCTACACCATTTCATTGATTGTCCCTTGTAACAATGAATTTTCTAAGAACATTTTAATTTTATTATGAGCAATATGAATTTAATTTAGTGACACTGCTGAATATGTTTCGGTGTCATGTAAAAGTTGGTTCATACTGTTGTAGCCAGTAGTGTTCATTACTACCATACCCCCACCCTTATCTGGCTTCATTATTCTTGTATTCCTATTCTAAGTTCCTTTAATAGTGTTGTTTCTTCCCTACTCGGGTTATGATACTTTTATTATTATAGGTATTAACTTTGTAAATCTTTTGAGTACAGATGTTCTCATAGGTGGCTGTTAATGGGCGCAATAGTGGGTTAAATATGCTCTTCCTTTTCAATTGACTTTTTGAAGGTTCCCCCTGCTGACTATCCCGAAACATAATCCTTAAAGTAAGCTTTCTAGTGTACAGTTTAAATTCTGTCAATGCCTTGGCTATATTACTTTTGACACTGGGCTCAAATTTAAGCCCTTTTTTAAACAGTGCAGTGTTGGCATAATATTCTGCTCACTGTAGTTGAAAGTATTATTATATCCATCCAACCTTAATAATTTCCCTTCAAATGCTTGTACCGTATGCTTGCACCCTAATACTACCTCCTGTTGTTCTTGGTCCAGATCGGTTGTCTGTCTGTATTGTTGACTCTTCGGGGTGTACACTAAAAAATCCTGTTGACCCTTTTTATTCCCAATCTTCTCTGACCTTCTCAATCGGGGGGTATTGATCATCATAAACCTCACTTTCATTTCTATAGTGTCTATTATATTCATATTGTTTAATATGTTGAGGCAATCCCTTCCCTTGTTGCTTCCACTTCTTGGGTCTCCATTTGGGGACTTGGCCTATCAGCCTATCCATTACCAAAAGCATATTTAAGAACTATCTTTTTGTTGTACTCCATTTCATCTCTCTCTCATTTTTTTTCTGCTTCCTGGCTAAGTTATCATTTACTTGTTCCATTTTATTAAAAATGACATTATATTGAGTTTCAAACTTATAAAAAACAACATAATTTTATAATTCTACCATTTAAGTCATTGATTTAATTAAATAACTGCTTGATTTTTATTATTATTAATATGCATAATAAACTGAATTAATTCCAGTCCGTGCCTGTCGACCATCTGAAGTAGTTCCTCTACTTCATCCTGTCCATTAACTAGTCCATTTGGAAATTTAAACATGCGTAGACCTTTCGGAATCCTTTTACATTTAATACACTCAGCAAGGTATGCGTTATCACATTCAAATTATGTACTTTGCTGAGTTGTGCCTCAAAAGCTGCCATCTCCTCGTTTAAGTTGCAAGTCGCAGAAGAGGTTTCCCTCTCTGCAGAGGTAATCGAAAAATCCCTATTCAACCAGTTGTTTAATCGAGAAGCAAAATCTACGGTAGATGTCCCTCTGGGACGAGGGTGAGACTGCCTACGAACAAAGGCTGGGTTAGAAGGGTAGTTACGCTGAAATTTAGGCACAGGAGAATCAAAGACATGCTTAAGCTGCTGTAAAGCCTTCCCCTTGTCCTGAAGAGACTTAAATAAACCAGCAGCTGCTTCACCAAACAAAGAGTATTATCCAGAGGAGCATCTAGCAACTTGGCCTTAATATCGGGCAGCCCTTGAAGAGGCATCTGCAGCATCATAACTACATTTGATAGAATGACGAACTACTCAAGAGGAAGTCCCAAGCAAGGAAAGAGCAAAAGATTTACCCTCTGAGTCTGGAAGATCAGAAAGAACCTGAGCAAGAAGAGCCAAGATATACCTAGAGATATAGGTGTGATAATAGCCCTAAAAGCTAGGGAAGATTAAGTATAAACTTTCTTATCCAGCCTATCCATGGTCCTACTGTCTTTGTCAGAGGGCAGTAACTTGAACAAAGGAAGCAATTGAGATGGTTTATCAGAGGCTACAGACACCACAGAGGGGTCAGCAGCAGGACATTTAAACAAAGGAACAGTCCTCGGGCACCCTATAAAACCTATCATACTTTCTGGGAGGAGGGGGCAGAGAATCTAGCGCTTAATAAAGCAGGCAAGACAGGAGGAATAGCCACAGGTTTAGGAGATTCCATCTGCAGTAACTCATAGTACCTGTTAAGGATATCTGAAACCTGGGCACAATCCCACTTAAAGTCCATCATCCTAGAAATTGTGTCCCTAAAGGAAATTTCCTCAGAGGGATTATTTAGAGTATGAGAATCCTCCTCAGACCCGTAGTCAAAAGGAGAAGGATCTGGGCAGAATAAGCAAGGGGAGTCCTTATCAAAATCCATCTCAGAAGAATGCAATTCTCTGGGCCTTTTAGGGGAAGAGGTGGACCAAGGAGAGCAAGACCTGAAACCCCTTGAGGAGGCCACAATGACAGTAAAGCATTAAATAACCACCGAGTAAAGGCCTGCCACTCCCTTTGTGGATCTCTAGGAACAGAAGAAACTTGATTAATTTTCTGTTCCTTTTTTAAAGGGACAGCCGTCCTGGAAACCTGAGAAGGTCCAGACTCAGGACAGTATCAGTCTATTAATTTTTGCAATGTGTTTCATGGATGCCAAGACTAGTTAAACATTATTGCCATTCGTGAAGATAGTTTGCATTCATTCCACTATTCCCAGGATTATTTGCAGTTATACCCCAAGTGACTGGATGCCATGTTGGCATCTATTTTGTTGGTTCTTCGTGCAAGACTTGAGGGTACTTCAGTGGATACCTAACAGTTGAGTGACAGAATGACCAGGATTCACTGGGACAGCTGTTAGGATCTGCAAGACCTGCATTTGACCACCTGTCTTGGGTACACCATCCCAGTTTGTTGATGGACACGGATGCATCCTGCCTGGGATGAGGGGACTACATGTGATTGGCCATACAGAACAGTGTCTCTGGTGCAGGAAGGAAGCAACACTCCTTAGCCTTGACCTGGAAATGATCTGCAGTTCTGGTTCTTAACGTTATCTGATTCTGCAAAGATCCTGGTGTCAGTTCAGCCAGACAGCATAGTTTGGTATATCCACAAAGAAGTTAGCTGTGACTAGTTTGTGTCTGTGACTGACTGACTAACTTCAAGTGCAGGCACAACTACTTCTGCATCCCGTGATTGGAGAGGGTGCGAGGGATACTATGTATTGCACAGGTGGCCAGCTTGAGTCTGTTAAACTTTTACTTCCGTTTCCCCTGAGTGAAATTCGACCATAAGTTGACTGTTGTCAAGACAGAGAGTAAAGCTCCTCGCTGGACCTGGAAAGGCCGGTTTCCTGTTCTGTTCTTGTATCATTTGGCAAAACCAGTCATTGTAGTGTCTTACCCAGACATTTAACTCCCTGAGGTTCCCTACCCAGTTTCTGGAATGTCAATTCCAGAGTTTGCCAGTAAGTCTTTATTTTTGTGTGTTTCTTTTCTTTTTGCTACCCAGAAGCTCAGCACCAGAATAGCTTTTAAGGACAAATGAATGATTTTTTTTTTCTATTTAGATCCCTTTCTTTTCCGGTTCTAACATTCTGTGTATGCTGCTGGTATTTTTGATTCTTGTTCTAAGTTATTGGTCTATGGAAGTTTACTTGGCTGTTGAGTACAACTTGGGTCAACGTGGTGGTTCTTTGAAGTTTGTAAAGTATCCAAAGTATTCTTGAAAGCCAGCTTGCAGTTATGATCCCTTGTGACCTGGAACCATGCTGTGCTGAAGTGCATCATCTCTGGGACGTTTTGCAAAATTCCTGAGGCTCCAAGAACAATCTAAGTGCTTTTTCATTTATTGCATTGTATTTGCACTTGCCTGTCATTTTTATCTGTGCCTTACAGCTAATTTATTTTTTATCTGATTTTTTACATGGAATTTGTTTGCTGCTATTTTTATCATTTTTATTAAAGCCGTGTCTTCGGCTGTGGTTGTCCAGTTGATGTATGTTTTTTCTGAAGTTTGGTTTTCACCTGGTCATTCAGTACACACTGGTTATTTTCTTATTTGAATTTATCACATTTGCACTGTTTTAAAGCAATTTGCTGATATTTCATTACTGTATAACTGTATTTCGTTGCTATTTACTGCAATTCATTACTGTTTTTACTGTTTTTGTCTTGGTGTGAGTTCTGTTTTTGTCTGTAAATGGTTAATTTGTGCTTTTCTCTTGAGTTTTACAGTGTTCTTAACCCTTAAATTGAGTAGTATGGTCTGGATACGGGTTTGCTACATCCAGAACTTTTTTGATGTTCTTCATCTCACATTGCTGCAGTCCTTACACTTGGGTAGTCCGCTGTCCTCGGTCGGCCCGAATATCAAAGTATAAGGCTGACGTCGGTCAAGGCGCATTTGACTGACATCAGGACGTCAGGGTACAAATGCGCATGACCGACGTCATATCCTCAGTCTTTTTTGCCGCATGGTCCGATGCAGAAGCAGCATTGCAAGTGCCGGTTGGCGTTCTGAGATTTTTCGATTTCGGAGTTTCAGACCGAGTCAAAGTTGGCTAAGTACCCCGTTGGGGAATATTTTAGTTTTTTCTTGCCTCAGTGGTTTACCGGATGTCAGAAAAAGTGAATAATTGCATTTCTTGTGGGAAACGGATACCGCATAGAGACTATCATACTTTGTGTATTCCTTGTTTAGGGCCTGAGCACGACGTTGTTGGGTGTCGCTCTTGTGCTAGATTCAATAAACGCACTATAAAGAGAAGGTTGGATTGTGCCAGGTTAGTCTTTGGGAAGCGGTGCAATTATAAAATGCCGTCGGATGCTCCGACGCCCGCTTCTTCAAGAAGCGCAAGGACAAAGCAGTTAAGCCTAGGCTAGAAGAACCGTCTGTACCGGACGCCGGTTCTTTAGAGGTGTCGGTGGAGCCGGTGGTTCCACCGGAGGTTTCTTTGGGTTCCCAGGGAGAGACTTTGTTATTGCAGGATGTGGCCTCTCAGGAGGCAGGTCAGGCTGAAGGGGCTTCTCAGGTTACTATACTCCCCTCCCTTCCTAGGGTGGTTAGGCCCTCTCCTTCTGTTTCCAAGGCTTCTCCCAGAGGCAGGCCAGGTTTAGCTTCAGTTGGTGTCACCCCTAGTTCTTCAGGAACTGTGCCCAAGAAGCATATGCTTAAAATGGCAGAAGATTTGATTAGGGGTTCTTTGCCCCCTCCTGATAAGAGACCTAGGGTGGAGCCTGAGCTAGGGAGTTTTGAGCAGGCTTCAGATGTTTCAGAGTCTTCGGCTGAAGACTTGCAGGAGTATTCTCCTTATTCTGATTCTGATGTGGATGATTCTACTCCTTCTGCTTCTCCTCCTGAGGATTTTTCTTTTTCAGAAACTCTTCATTCTATGAGGGAGCATTTTAAGTGGGAAGGTCAGGACTTCTCTGATTCCAGGAAAAGGCTTAGGGAATTTTGTTTTACCCCAGCATAGGCCTTTGGCTATACCTCCTGTTTTGGATGTGGTGGAAGATGTTTTGCAGAGGCTTCTCTTAATCCTGATTCTTTGCCTCCTGCTCCTGTTAAACCGGATAGATATTACAGGGTGCCTGAAGCTCATAAGTATCTTTTAAGAGTCCTAGGGCAGACCCAGAAACTGTTAGTCAGGGGCCTAAAGGTGTTAAGGCTTCTGTTGTCAAGAATCCGGTTCCTACAGACAAAGAGGCCAGGGCTTTGGATAGATGGGGAAAGAAAGTTTATACTTCTTCCACTCTAGCTATGAGGGCTTTGAATTGCCAGTTTCACATGTTGAAATACCAAAACTATCTCCTTTCACAATTGAAGTCTAAGGTTGATGCTCTGGCGGAAGGTATTGATTGTAAAGAGTTACAAGATTTAGTACATGTTTCTGAACAGGTGGGTAAGCATTCCTTGCAATGTGGTTTTGATGCTGTACAGGCCTCGTCTAGGGTGGCTGCCACTGGGTCAGTTCTTCGCAGGCACGCCTGGCTGAGGGATCAGAATTTATCTGACCATGTTAAAACAAGGATTTTAGATGCTCCTTTACAATCTGATGTGTTGTTTGGTTCTCCTGTTGAGGCAGTTTTAAAGAAAATGGAAGACAAGGCTAAGTCTATGCAGACTGTTAAAGATTTTTTGCAGGTTCAGCCTCCAAAGTTTAGTAGAAATTGGCCTACTAAGGGGTGGACATTTCCTTCTTATGATTCCCAGTCTAGGGGTAGGTCTAGACGTGGTAGGGGCAGAGCTCAGGGCTCTTTCAGGCCTAGAACAGGGAGTTCTCCTGCACAGTCTTCGGGTGAGGGCAGGGGTCAGTCCTTTCGTAAACAGACCCAATGACCTACCTTTTCAGCTGCCAGAGCCTTCTCGTCTGGCAGCACCTTTGGGAGGAAGGTTGGCACTTTTCAAAGAAAATTGGAGTTTAATTACCCAAGACAGATGGGTATTGGATATCATACACCACGGTTACAGGTTTTATTTCCATGCCTTGCCTCCTTTCAAAGGCATGCCAGACGTTCCTCCTCAGCAAAGGATAGAGGCTCACAAGCAAATTTCTCTGTTACTCCAAATAGGGGCCATTCAGCCGGTCCCTATGCCAGAAGTGGGCCTAGGATTTTATTCTCGCCTGTTCCTAGTACCAAAGAAAGGGAACATGTGGAGACCAATTTTGGACTTATCTATCCTCAACACTTATCTGGACATTCCCAAGTTCAAAATGTTGACGTTACAGCAGCTTTTACCTCTGCTGGGCAAAGATCATTGGATGGTAACTTTGGATCTCAAGGAGGCTTATCTTCATGTTCCTATCAGACTGAGTTGCAGGAAGTATCTGCGTTTTCGAGCTGGGACTTCTCATTATCAGTTCTCTGCATTGCCCTTTGGCTTATCTACTGCGCCCAGAGTGTTCACGAAAGTTCTGGCTCCAGTGATAGCTTTCCTCAGGTTAAAAGGAATACAGATCTATCCTTATTTGGACGATTGCCTGATTCTGGCTCAAGGAAGGGACGAGCTTCTTCATCATTTGGATTATGTGATAGCAGTGCTAAGATGCCTGGGGTATTCTGTGAACGAAATAAAGTCCAGTCTAGTACCCTCTCAGGACATGTGCTTTCTGGGTGTGAGACTGAATACAGCATCCCAGATGGCCTTTTTGACCCCGGACAAACAAAAGAATCTTTCCCTTTACTTTCATCAGTCCAGGCTGACTGCAAGGACAGTCCTTCAAGCCTTGGGGTTCATGGCATCTTGTATTCTGGTGCTTCCCAATGCCAAACTGCATATGAGGAAGCTACAATGGTATCTCAAAAATGTATGGACACAGCACTGCCAGGATTTGGACACTGTCATTCAAATAGTACCTTGCATTCAAAAGGAATTGTTGTGGTGGGCTCAGGAATGTCACCTAAACAAGGGACTCTCTGTGACCCGGCCAGAGGCGAGTCAGATTCTAACGACAGATGCCTCAGACAAAGCTTGGAGAGCTCATCTGAATGGAAAGTGGATACAAGACAAGTGGCCTGCCAGACTACAACATCTACATATCAACTTGAAAGAGATGTTAGCAGTCCAGTTTGCATTAATAGTTTTCAAGGATTTACTTCTTCCAGGGCAGGTGTTGATTCTAACAGACAACACAACTGTCATGTGGTACATCAACAAGCAAGGCGGAACATCTTATCCTCTATGCAGGCAAGCAATGATTTTGTGGGAGACTGCTCTCAGTTTACAGCTAAATCTTCAGGCAAGGTTTCTGCCGGGAGCACAGAACTCCTTAGCAGATGTGTTGAGCAGACAAATTATGGATCCCCACGAGTGGAAATTGGATCCTCATGTATTTCAGAAATTGACAGTGTCATGGGGAACTCCAGACATAGATCTGTTCGCTTCTCCACTAAACCACCAGCTGCCAAAGTTTTGCACAAAAAGGTTTCATCCCACAGCTTGGAAAGTGGATGCTCTTTCTTTCAATTGGAGCAATCTTCATGTGTATGCCTTTCCGCCTCTGCCTCTCCTCCCAAAGGTACTACTAAAGGCCAGACAAGACAAGCCACGGATGATTTTGATAGCTCCAGATTGGCCTCAACAGCATTGGTACCCATTACTGAGAAGCCTGGTACGGAAGCCTCCATGGCCTTTACCTTCGATTCCACACCTGTTGTCTCAGGAGGACAGTCATTTGCTCAATGTCAAGCTTCACTCTCTGCACCTAACAGCCTGGCATATTCTGTTTTGAACCATAGTGGGCCTCCACTTCCACAGCAAGTTTTGAATGTTATTTTGGAAGCTAGAAGGCCTAGTACAAGGAAAGTGTACGCAGATAAATATAAGAGATTTTTATTTTGGAGTGCAGCAAAGGATTTTGATGTTTCTGAGCCTAATTTAAGTGTGGCTCTTCAATATCTTACTGAGTTACTGGACAAAGGTTTGTCCTTCTCTTCTATTAAGGTTCATGCTGCAGCAATTTCGGCTCACTATGATTGTGACCCACCATTGTTTTCTCATCCTTTGTTCAAGCAATTTCTTAGAGGGGCAAAGAATATAAGACCCCACGAAGAGCTCCTACTCCTGCTTGGGATCTCAATTTTGTGTTGGAGAAACTCACTCTACAACCTTTTGAGCCTGCAGCTACTGCTGAATTCAAGTTTTTATCATGGAAGACTGCTTTTTTGTTGGCTATTACCTCTGCAAGAAGGGTTTCTGAGTTGCAGGCCCTTATGGCGGTTGAGCCTTTCTTAATTTTCCATAAGGATAGGGTATCTTTACGTACTAATCCTTCCTTTATGCCTAAAGTGGTTTCTAGTGTGGCTTTAAACCAAACTATTCATTTGCCTACTTTTTATGCAAATCCCCAAAATAAAGGGGAAAAGATTTTGCACACTTTAGATGTACACAGGCAGTTGCGATATTATTTGGACAGAACTAAAGGGTTCAGGCAGTCTCAGCAGTTATTTGTTTCTTTTGCTTTGAGTTCTCAGGGCAAGCCTGTGTCAAAACAAACTATTTCTAAGTGGATTGGGTTTTGCATTGCTTTCTGTTATTCCCATCATGGCAAGGAAGTTCCAGCTGGGATTAGGCCTCATTCCACTAGGGCTACTGCCACTTGACAGCTTTTTGAGGGGTGGCAACTAAGGATATTTTGGAGGCAGCTACTTGGAGTTCAGTGCATACTTTTTCTAGGCATTATCACCTACCACTTTACTCTAAATCCAGGGCTGGTTTTGCCACTGCTGTTTTGCAGGGCATTTTGGCAGCTCCTGCTTCCTTATAATTTGGCCATCCTCCCTTACCTCTGCTTTGGGATTCTACCCAAGTGTAAGGACTGCAGCAATGTGAGATGAAGAACATAGTACAGTTTTGTACCTACCATAAATGTAGATGTTCGAAGATCCACATTGCTGCAGTCCAATTTACCCTCCCTCCTTCCCCTCTGTAGTTAGAGGCGGTTGTGTGGGTTGGGTTGTCAATAGGGTGTATATTGTATATATTGTACATATTTTTAGTGCTAGGATGGTTGGTTGTTTGCTGTCTTTTGGTTTTGACCTTTATTTTTAGGGTCTTCTGACATCTGGGGCAAGAAAAGACTGAGGATATGACGTCGGTCATGCGCATTTGTACCCTGACGTCCTGATGTCAGTCAAATGCGCCTTGACCGACGTCAGCCTTATACTTTGATATTCGGGCCGACCGAGGACAGCGGACTACCCAAGTGTAAGGACTGCAGCAATGTGGATCTTCGAACATCTACATTTATGGTAGGTACAAAACTGTACTTTTTGGTCTCCTGTGTTTCTGGCAGCCATCTTGTTTTTGCCTTCTGTGTTTCTGGCAGACGTCTTGTGTTGGTAGGGGCCTGTCTTCTCTGCTAGTGAGAGTAGCAGGTCTGCCTGGACTTTCTGGCACAAGCTGATTGATAAAGCTGGGGCTAGCAGGATTGGCTGGATTTGTGTTACTAAAATCTTCTGTTTGTTGAGATATTTAAACCCCACATTTGAGCTTGTTTGCAAACTGTTTTTAACCCATTGCAAGGTATTTCAGCTACAGATTTTCCCTTGGTAGCACTTGTGGTAGTACTCATCTTAGACCTTCCACCCTTTAACCCCGTAGCTCTCTCTGGCCTCTCTCCCTCAGATTCTGACAGATATGGATGGACAGTTTCCTATGGTTTCTCCAGCTATCTGATTGATATGGGCATCCTGAGACTGTGTAGCAACTGCCTCATGTACACAGACAGCCCTCTCCTACTACCACCTAGGAACACAATTTATGAGAGATGAAATTACATTAAGAACCTAGAGTCTATGCTTTCTCCCTCACAAGCCAGTATATCTGGCACTGAGAAGGTTGTCAACACAAACACCATCCACAACTACACAACACACACCCACATGTGCAGACATCCTCAACAAAAGAGACACCCAAATAAGAGACCTCTGCGGCAAAAAACACACGGAAACTGCACAGCCCACCACACATAGTCCACACACCTCTCTCTTTCTCTCTCTCACAGCCACTAAGGCTGAACCATAAACCCAACATATTAGTCATAGGAGACTCCGTTGTGAGACGCACAGATGTGCTCCTCACCAGGTTGGACAAGGAGAAAGTCACTGTTCGTTGTTTATCAGGTGCCAGAATCCACCATATCACTCAACGGGTACTGTTATGACTCTGTCATAGTCCATGTTGGTATGAATGACTTGAGACGTAACTCCCTGGACTATATGAAGAGAGACACCAAGCTTGCTGAATGTGTCCCTTAAGCAACATTTTACTGTCACCCAGATGGCTCAATATAAACAGAAAATGATTGACTTTAACAATTGGCTTAGTTTCTGGTGTCCTTCCAAGGGGATCCAGTACCGGACAGGCTGGGAAGACATGATTGACAGACCACGATGCTTTGCCAGAGATAGCCTGCATCTGTCTCCCTTGGATTTCAGGCTTCTGGCAAAGGCTCGTGCCTCCCCCATAGTGCCTTTTTTAGGCAATGCCATGAGGTCAAAACTACTAACATGCACATTTCATCAAAACGCAAATTAAAGGTCATGCTGCTAACCACTAGGAGTCTGAACATGAAACTGTACTCATTGCAAGTATTCTTAACCCTGGAAGATGCTGACTTTTGTGCATTCACAGAAACCTGGTTCAAAGCTGCGGAGAGCACCCCAGCCATACCAGGTTACTCATCCTATCGTACATTCAGACACCAAACCTTGGGCAACAAAGCAAAAGGAGGTGGAGTTTCGATATATTAAAGACATACACATCTGCAGGCTGGTCAAACAGTATAATGCACAAGAGACACTCCAGGTGAAATCCTCCAAAGCAAACTTAGAGTCCAAACTGACCTCATCTACTTAAGACCGTCATAAGGCCTTCTTCATATATGTCCGTTATGTCAAAGGAAGCACTCGGGTATGCTCAGAACTGGTGGTCAAGGACACCACTTACACAAACGCCGTAGATATAGCCAACCTGCTGGCAGACAGGTTCAGCAAAAACTTCACCCCACTGTCCTCCCCCATCAGTAAATTGGGACATTCCCAGCACTTCCCTCCCCTTATCTGTAGTGAGCAAGTCATCACTGCCCTCTCAAAGGCAAAAAAAATACAGCCTCCATGGGACCAGATAACATCCAAGGCTGCATTCTACATGAACTCTGGCAGGAACTTGCAGCAGAACTCCAACTCTGGGAGTACTTGTTGGATTTCCATAAACAGTTAAGGTATTATTTAATTAGAACCAAGTCATTCCATAAGCATTTTCATCTTTTTCATCATTAGTGTTTTGGTCAGAAGATTCAGAACTTAGCATTGTTAGGTGGCTTTATCAACATGTACTTTTTCATATGTCAAGCAGTAACATGAAACTTCCAAAGGATGTTCTGCCAGGACCACTGTTACCTCCACAGGCTTTTTCTTAATCTTCTCTCTGGTTATCCTTGAATGCTTTTGTTAAGCATTATAAACAGGATCTGGTCTCTAGGTTCTGGATCCTCCTCTCTTTACCACTATTATCAAGGTTTCTTGGCTAAAGGGCCTACTGTTAGGAAGAGCTTGGGACTCTGTACTAGATGGACCTAATCCTATCAGAAAAGTTTAGTTCTCATAATGTGAGGAGTGCATATATCCTCTGTAGCACCCATCCCATCTTACCATGTCTTCGCCAAGTTAGTCTTGGTGTCTTACTGTGTTTGTGTTGCCTTGGTGTATCCTCCTCCTCTGATGTGGAGAGAAAAAATTGTTGTGTTTCTGTGGGATAGAGAAAGGTGCTTAATAGTGTGGGAAGATTTGGAGTGCTGAGTGGTCTTTTGTCTTTCAGTTTACAATGGGATGAACTACTTCTGTTATACTATCACTATTAGAAGTCCTTTTTCAGTGCAAGTGTTAAGACTGCATTGTTGCCTGCTTGATCTGTGACCACCTGGGTGGAAATTAGTTGTGGATTACTTAACATCGGGGGAACTTGTCAAGGCAGTTGCTTCCAGGTGTCTGGTAATTCCTGCAAAATGTTATTTTGTGCTTTTATTCATTCAGTTAATAGCAAGCTGTAACACATTATGCTAGTATCCCAAGACTGTTAGCCACCCCATATGTGGGGGCAAAGGATTGCAATGTTTAAAACAGTACCATCCGAGTTTTGTTATGGAGGGGGATGCACATATAGTAGATAAGAAATAGTAATGCACAAGAGGCAGAGTACTGTGCCTAGTTTGTCTATGGAGGGCTGCAGGGTACAAGGCGACTGAAGTGCTACGTACTATAGAGTGACTTATTGTACCACCTATTAGGGTATCTCATTGCAAGTTCAGTAGGAGACTGGTCATGAGCAGTTCAAATGTAGTGGCCAGGTAATTATTTTGTGCAGGTATTTTTTTTTTTTTTTTTTTTTTTTAGGTATACTTTGAGGACCCTGTAGGTACAGACATATGTTCTAGGTTATTGATACAGTGAAATATGATATCTGTAACCTCTCTACATAACTTGTTTTTGCAAACTGTTGTGAACATGGTTATTCAGTAGGTCGTGCATTGTGAGGCTGTACATTGAGTGATTTTAGTGCATTACTAAGAGAGCTTGTAATGCTGTGCAAGTGGTTACCTAACTAATGTTTTGCCAGAGATGGCCTGCATCTGTCGCCCCTGGGTTTCTGGATACTGGCTAAGGTTCTTGCCACTCCTGTAGTGCCTTTTTTAGGTGATGTTCCAAAGACCATATTACCACCATAACAGCTGTAAATAAATGCAATCCGAGGGTTATGCTGCTCAACGCTAGAAGTCTAAATCTCATTATGCACTTGCTTGAAGCACTCCTCAAAATGGAGAACATCGACATTTTGTGCTGTAATGGAGACCTGGTTTAAAGCAGCAGAAAGCACCCCTGCGCTGCTAGGATACAACTCATTCCACACCTTTCGGCCGCAGAACATGGACCGAAGCTCCAAAGGTGGTGGTATCTCTATATTCATAAAGGATATGCACACCTCCAGACTAGTAGCCCAGCATAACGCATCTGAGATGCTTCAGGTGCAACTAACAGTGGGTAAGATGGCGATTCAAGTCATAGCCTGCTATAGTTCCCCAACCATGTCCCAAGACTCACTCCACGTTCCTCAGCACCTTGTAAACTGTTAGGGTCCAACCCAACACTGTCATACTAGGTGACTTCAACTACCCTTCCATCAACTGGGAAAACTACTCCTGCACCAATACACTGGCCCAGCGCTTCCTGGATTTCATCCATTCCAATGCCCTGGACCAGATCATTCTTACCCCCACTAGAGGAAGCAACATTGACCTGGTTATTGCTAACATGGGCAGCCGTTGCTCTACACCAATAGTCAATTCCTCCCTGGTTAGATCCGACCACAATCTAATCAGCATGGAAATCCACATCCCACCCAAACCCCCTGGAAAGGTAACCACCATGAAAAACTTCTCCAAAGCTGACTTTGGGCTCCTAAAAACAGAAGTGGCTAACTTCACAGCACCCATGTCTATGGAAAATAGATGCATGACTCCCAAATCATACACTGATGCACTGTATGAATACAAATGCATGGAACTAGTCATACCCAACAGAATCGAGACACTTTCCTCCAAAAAAAAAAGGAAGCCAATCTGGTGGTCCCCTGCCATTAATAAACTCTACAACAGAAGGAAGAAACTGTTGCAGAAAAAGGTGAAGTCCCAAGACTGGAAAAACTCCCTTATTAGCCTCAACAAAAAGTTGAGATCCCTCATCAAAACCTCTAAAGCCAACTCTGAAGGCAGAATTGCGACCAACCACAACAACAACAAAGCCTTCTATAGTTTATATCAGGAATTTCCACAGCAATACCCAGGTTTGCTCTGAGTTACACCACAATGGTACCTCTTTTATACTGAGCCAACATAATGGCCGACACATTCAGTGGCAACTTTACCCCCCCCCCAAAGAACCAATCACAATACCGGAGGAATGCCAGGCGCCCAGCATTACTGCAGCGCAGGTTAAAGCTGCATTGTCCAAGGCCAAGAAAACGGCTTCCATGAGACCTGACAATATCCCTGGATGTGTTCTACATGAACTACAAAGTGAACTGGCACTATGTCTGTGTGCCCTGTTCAATCACATCCTCGCCTCAGGCTTTGTCCCTACCAAGTGGCGCACTGTTAGTCATTCCTCTCTATAAAGGGGGAGTGACTATAGACCTTGGGAATTATCGCCCCAATAGCCTGATGAGTCTGATATGTAAGGCTATAGAGTGCATCATCATGGACCTAATTAACAAGGATATAGGGAATCTCCAAACTCTAAATCCCACGCAGTTTTGTGAAAGTTAGATCCTGCCTGCTCAACCTGGTTGACTTCTTTGAGTCGGTCACCAGAGCTGTGGATGAGGACAAGGCAGTTCATGCAGCCTACCTCGATCTGGCCAAGGCCTTTCATACTATTCCCCACTCAGGAGTTACTGATTAACTCACCAAACTAGGCATCAATCCCTATATCACTAGGTGGGTTGCAAATTGGCTCACAGAACCCACAGTGTGAAAGTAGTGGTCTCTAAGTCGGGCTGCCACTAGTCATGAGTGGAGTCCCACAGGCATCGGTCCTGCGTCCTCTCCTGTTTGGCATCTACTTCTCAGAAGTCCAAGCCAACATGGACGGACTCTGGCTGTCCAAGTTCGCAGACTACTGCAAGCTGAGAGCCATTATTAACTCCCCAAGTGATGTAGGCATCCTACCGAAAGGCCTCACTGAGACCAGTGACTGGTGTCAAAACCATGGCCATAAGCTTAATGCCAAAAATTGTTGTCATCCCCTTTGGGAAAAACTCAGTTCCCACTAATTACCACATCAATGGGAGCCCACTGAACACTGAAGGCATTGTAAGAGATTTGGGGACACAGGTTGACAGCAGCCTCTCCTTCGACCACCACATTGCCACTGTGGTTAGAAAGTCCTGTGTGACATCTCATTGCCAAGGGTTTTGCATCAAGAAAGAAAGAGGTCATCATCTCTCTTGTCTACTCTTCCCTCATTAGACCCGTCATAGAGTATAATGGCCCATTTGGCACGTACCTCACTAGACACATGCAACAGCTGGAAAGGCCAGAAAAGTACCTCACGAAGAGGATCCTAGGCCATAACACATCTACATGGACAGACTCAAATTCTAGCTATTCTCTGTCTCATATCATCTACTAAGAGGCGCTCTCTGCTTGACTTACAAAGCCATGTCTGACCCAGCTCTATTAGAAATGCTAGATCTAAAGAAATCCCAATCCCTCCGCTCCACACACTCCAGAGACCGCAACCTCATTACCACAATCAACAGAACATGATAGAGGGACAGGTTCATAACCCAGAGACTGCCCATGCTCTGGAATAGACTTCCCATACATGTCAAGCAGAGCACCTACCTGGCACTCTTCAAGAGAAATCTTGATGAGTGAATGGGAAATAGAAGGTTCACCCCGGGGATCACTCCAGTGGCTCTGCTTGATAGAGGCACTGAGGTCTAACATCGGACGGCACGATGCCAGGGCACTTCTATGGGCTAGGCTTGTAAAGACTCCAGGGCCATTAGCCTAGAACACACCTATGAACCTCTAATGCCATTGGACATTTAAACTGGAGGTTCAAAGTGAATGCTACAGCACTTAATGCCTTACACAGAAATGCATAGTGCGACACAACTATGTCTGTGTGGTAAATACCAAGACAACTACAACAGTTTTTTTGTTTTAAGTCATACTTGCTCGTATAACTTCCAAAAGCATGATTGGAATATATTTAGTAAAAACAAGGCCATGTAATTAGATTTTCAGGTTGCTGTGTCTTTGACATTTGAGGGTTTATATTTTGGAAAGCAAGTAAGATCTGATGTTTGAATGCTGTGGGTAAGAAAGACTGACATTATTAACATCTCTTTTTTTAAAAGGTGTACAGGAGGCTTGAATGAAAATAAATTTTATTTTTAGTTTCTGAGTTTTATTGGAGTTTTTGTATTTTTTTTTCCTCTGATCCAAATTATTAAATTTAATTCTGGTCTTTTTGCAAGAACTAATGGCTTTATATTATTTACTGGAACGCACAGCAGATCCGAAAAAAAGAGTACTTGTTGTGGCAGAGCGCTCCTCCCCAGACACACTTGTGCAGGAAGCTTTGCATTCCACTATCTTAGTCATAAACTTATTTTGAACAGGTGCACCAGAAGGGATAAAATCCACCATATTAACCCACTGTGTGCATTTGATCCTTAAGGTGTTTTCATGTATTCCATTTATTCAGCAAGTGTAGTTGTAACCTATACATAGGAAAGAACTGCAGCGTGGGCTACTGTTACTTTTATGTACCATCGCATTTCAATTTCACCCTTAGTTTATGGCGCATTTGGTTGGACAATTTAATCATGCATATTGTTGGCTACTTCATTTAATTCTTAATTGCATATTGTCTGCTACTGCCAGTTTATCATTTGCAGTTTGCTGTTTGTCAGCTTATTAATTTCTGCACTTATGCTTGCTTTCAGTGGATCACTGATTTTTTGTACATGCTTGTTGTAAATACATAGTTGTAACTGTGATTGATACCTGGATTGTAGCTGAAAAGCGTCTCAGGACCAGCCCGTTTACCTGGTCAACAAAGGCAAACAAATCTTCACAGCCCAGATTTGAAACTTGCAAGATGCAAGCTTTTTATTAGTGTTTGAAAAGTTCTTGGACTGTCTGTACTCAAAATGAGTAGAGAAACTGTTCAGTTTATCCCAGTTTTGAAGAAAATTGGTCTTTCCTTTTTGGTACAAGTTCTGTTGCTGTCCTAATGCTTTTTTATCTGTGGAGATATTTAGGTGCTCCTGTTCTTTTTACACTTGTTTGATTCTATATTCAGTGGACATGTAAATAGAAAAATGCCACAAATTAGATCAGCTTCAGTTGCTGAATTTTGCAAAACAAGTCTGAGGATGTTGACAGAAGCTACTCTGCTTGCACAGAAGCTGGACTTCTCTCTGAAGCAGCACTAAAGTGGAAGGTTTAATTTGCCAGAGAGCTGGTTTTAATGGGAAAGTGTAGTGCACCAAAGTGCATCTCCCTCCCAGTATGTGTGTGTGTGATGTGTGAGAGAGCGTGAGGAAGGGGGGAACATGTTACATTCAGGGCTGCCCAAGGGACAGTGATACTAGGATTTCTATGGAAGACTAAAGTTTCATCCCTGCTGTCTCTCCATTGTATGAAAATTGTAGAACTGTAACTGAGATAATGACCATGGAGACATTCAGCAAAGGAGATTACCTTTATGGTAGGCATCAAGATGAATGCTTCGTAGTGATTGATACTGAAGTAGTGGATGGTCCTGGTCAGGGGAGAGCCTGGGAAGGAATGAGATCATGATGGGAAATGGTAGGACTGCTGGGGGTTCACTTTCAGCATTGCTGTTACAATGAGTGCAAAGAAAAGGTCTGTTAAGTTTTGTATCTTGAATTTCAAGTGTTGTACTTTTTGAAGTTATTTTAACACTCTGAAAGGAATGTATGCACAGATTTTACAGTATGCTCAGGAGACTGGTTAACAAATCATTACACCGTAGTGACACCTACAGATGTTTCTGCAGTTCCATCCTACTGACTCTTCTAGGCGTCCAATATTGCTTGCTTATATTTTCATTCATAATTCCTAAACCAAGCTACATAGAAAGTAATAAGGTATTCCATGTTAAAACTTGCACAATGACCAGCATAGCTGCACTGATGTTTGACTTCTGTGTAGTGCAGGTAAAGTGATGGTAATTGCTAGTCATGTAATATTTCTTTATATTGTCATAAATGTCATGTTTGTCTAAGTATCTTAACCTAGTAGCACAGGCAGAACTGCTTAGCCTTATGTGATAGCTCTTGGTGGGATGAACAAAACTTTGCTGACAGTATGTATGTAACCTGAGTGGTTACTGAGATATTTTACACTGTTTACAGGATATTGTACATTTTAATAGCTACTGTTTACTGTGATTTATAAAGTTCAGTTCAAGACCTAGAATGTAAAGAATACTGTCACTATAAAAATAAGTTTGTTGCTGAAGTATTTTCTTATTTAAAGTTTCTTTAGTAATACTTTTGGCTCTAGAGACATGAACATTTGTTTGAAATATGAGGGTATAGTTTGATGTTATCAAAAAGCTTAGTCTCCACCCATTGGAATTTGGAGTGCAAACTTCCAGAGCTACATTGGAGGGAATGAGTCCGTTTATGATGTTGATTCCCAATGTAGTCTTCAAGTCCACACTACAATTACAGTAAGGCTTTAGGATTATTACCTTCACACAAAAGCACAAAAAATGGACTCCTTGCAGTCTCACAGCTGCTACATTTTCCAATGTAGTGTTTGTTTTAGCGTCCAATAATTTCACATGCTGGGCTTAAGCCCAACTCCTAAGGGTGCCTTCAAGCTCCAGAACTGACCATGTAGGATTTCATGTTAGAAACATTGGTATATAATTATTTGGTTAAGTCAGTTTTATGTGCAAACTTACGATGACATGAGCAAATCAAATATTGGACAGATCCTAAAATATATTTTACTGTCAGGAAAGAGTGTTCATTTTGTCATAGATCTTTTAATGGCAACATTATTGTTCCGAGTGTGCACTTGTATTTTCTTAAGAAGAATTTAGATTTTTATTTAGATAAGTGTAAACCTGACGTGGCTTAATTAATAAAACATTTATTTATTGTTATTGCAACTGTTGCTTCAGATTTGAGATCTTGTTGATGCATATTGGATTTTTTCAGCAAACTGTAGTAATTTTTTTATATACATCATGCACTTGTGGTGCCTTCTGGTTTATAATTTTCCTTGCACTTAGGTTAAAGAGCATACTCATTATTACATACTTCCTACTGCAATTACTCCCTTTTGCAGTCCAGGAATGTGCCTGTGTTCAGTGCCAAAAGAGAACGGATGAGCTTCCAAAGTCCACAAACTACATTAATGGTTGCTAGATCCAGAAACATCTTCACGTCTTTAATTTCTGCCTTGAACATTTGCTTGATGCTTCTGTGGTTTTAAGCACTATTTTTTTCTGCCAAATAGTCGGAGCTTTGTTTCCTAGCCTTGCTTTACACTGCAGGAAAGCATTGTTTTGTTGAATGGTTCTTTGGTTGACATCTGTTTAGTTGAATTTGGTCAACAACTATCTGCAAAAGTAGCAGATTGGACAGTTCTTGTGGTTGTGAGTTTGCCTTTTCATTGAGAATTGTGTGATCTTGGTGTTAGAATATTTAATTTGCAGAGGGGGGGGGGGTGCAGCAGGAGACTTGCCCTTACCATCCTGTCAAAAAATGTTTTCTATCGGCTTTTGTTGTGAACTTTTTGCATGCACCAAAATTGAGCTTGGTGCATGCATAGTAAAGTGTTGATGTGTATGATGTCAATCATTTGGTGTTAGCGTTTGTTCTGTTTGGGAAAGTTAAGTAAATCTATATGTACCAAACACCTACATGTTGACATCACTAACTGAGATAAAAAAATTTGAGGAGGAGGCCAGCACTTGCATGTGCTTGCTCTGAGACACTAGCCTCGGAGCATACATTTCAAACTTTTTTGCCTGCACTCCCATGTCCCCCACACCCCTTGCTAATTTATGTTCTGTTGCCCAAGCTGTGTTAACAGAAGAGATGTTGACCAAACATAATGCTAACATATTTAAGCACTTCCATATATATCCTCGGCATAATGTGCATATAAAAGGACAGTTTAAAATGAATTCAGTTAACTACAGAACTTTGACACACTATGTGGTCATTGCTTGCTGAATATCTGCCGCCACTGGCTTTAGATAATTTCCAGAGGGCAAGAAAGATTACTGATGGAACTTTACACTCTGAATTTGCTCACACTTATAAAAGTTTAACCAACACCACCATATTGACTCTCTTTCTATGTCCATTTTCCACTTTGTATGCGAGAAAGGTCAGTTGTTTTCCCAAGTCAATAGTTATTGGTCCATTTGACTTTTCAGTCATTTTTTCATATTTGACATAATGGCTGAGCTTTTTAAAATAGATTTGTAGGTTTTGATGAGGGGAACTGATTTTGCATTGTTAACACTGAAGTTTCAATTTCATTGGTTGAAATTCTGAGTGTTATACCAGGGAATTATGTAATTTCTGGTCATTGCGTTTTTTTTTGTTTGCTTGTAGATAAGCAAAAGTAAAACAGAATCCAGATGTAGAACACTCAGTAAAGCAAACTGATGTTTTTTTTTTTGCGTGTATTGACTGTAAGAAAAAATACAATATGGATTTATGCAGAAGGCTTTAAATACCTCATGTCAGGTAAAACTTTCAGTTTCAGCTTTCAGTGCTTTGTAAGAATTATGCAAAGTCAAATTGTACAATAAATTAAATAATGTAAAATATGGCAACATGATGAATTGACTATATAAGCAAATGCAGCAGTAGATTAATATGGATAAATCCATTATTAAGAGAGAAAATTCACAAGTAGATGAGTTACAGTAGATCAGCTCAAAGGCCATTTGTAAGGAACCATAGAGGTTTACAAATAATGCCTGTATGGTGATATAGATGGATCAGCTAATGGTTAGTTGAAATGTTGTTTTTATTAGGGCACACTTTTTTAAAGCCAGTTAGACCAGTAACTAATGAGCTAGAGGCTTCTTACAAATAAAGATATTGATAACTGAAAGCCTGGATACTTGCTTGGCCTGTAACCGGGGGAAGAGCTCCTGCAGGTATAGGGGACCTTAGCCATGCAGGGACTAGGTGGATTAACACAAAAACCTTGTGTGTTATGCACCATTTGATAGGCAGCCAGCGCAAGCTCTGCAGTACTGGTGTAATACAATGGTACTAAAAAACCTTAGTGAGAACCAAACAGTGGATTTCTGCACCGAATGCTGGAGAACAAGCTCCATGTTGGGAAGCCTTAGTAAATGGGGTGTTGCAGTAGTTCAGGAGGAGAGAAGTTCATGCATCACATTGGATAGATCAGAATATGGAATGAGGTGATTGATTAGGGAAATATGCTGAAGATGGGAACAAGAGGATGTGATGAGAGATTAGATTTGTTCTTTTAGTGATTGCCTGTAATCTTCATAGTGATCACTGCTGTAGTAGCGTAAGCAAAATTGGTTATGTCTTGCATGGGATATAACAGCCGGCCAGCTTCCAAAGCTTCAGGGCGCCTTCCATGCATCCAAACCATTAGTCAGCCTGAACTGAGATGACGAAAAGACAGGTTTGGGTGTCGGGCCCTTCAGCTCTTTCCTGCTTCTGAAGGAGAGTGCCACTCTGCAGGCTTTTGGGAATTGACAGTCTACAAGTGCTGTTCCATTGCTGGACAGTTATGCTCCCTGTGGAGGAAAACACTTCCACATGTTTTTAATGTTTAATTGTGCTTTTATGTTTGGGGAAAGTACTTTTTTAAGCTGGGAATGTGTGTTTTTATTGTCTGTCACACAGCTTTGCCTTGCTTGTAAACTGGAGAGCAGTTTTGTGTTTGGCAGTTTAAAAATTGATTTAAACATTCTAAAATAATTTTTTACACAGTTGCACAGGAATTTGTTCATAGGGTGTTGACTCAACATCTTCAGTAAAAGAGCTTTTCTTCCACAGAAATAAATAGATCTATATTTAGATATTTTTCTGGGATTTTTTACTCAGAATGCGGCCACTGCAAGTGAATATCTCAGGGTTATGGTTCTCATGGCATCATATGATTCTCATACCACCACTGACAAGACTCCACATGAGAAAGATACAGTGGTATATGAAATCTCTTTGGTCCCAGCACCAACACCCATTTTCTTTTCTGATTCCAGTTCTGGGATTTTTGAGAAGAGAAATCATTTTGCCCCCATGATCACTTCAATTTGTTATGGACAACACCACAGTGATGTGGTACATATGCAAGGGAAAACTAGGACTTCCCCCTATGCAGTCTAGCCATGTTAGCATGGGATATAGCTTTACTGCACAGTCTCACTCTGCAGGCTTTCAGTATTCCTTCATAGCAAAGTTGTCTGGCAGACAAGCTGAGCAGAACAAAGGCAGACCATCACGGATGGAAACTAGATCAGAGTGTCTTTTAATATTTGATCCATCAGAGGGGAATTCCTCAAGAAGAACCTTTTGCTTCCTGTACGAACATTCAGCTTGTAAAATGGATGTCTTTTTCTTTCCTTGGGCAGGAATCTTCATCTATGCTTTCCACCCTTTTCACTGATGTGCTGGGTACTTCTGAAGATTCAGAAGAAATCCCCCAAGATCATTGTGGAGACTTCTTCTGGCCCAGGGAACAGTGGTTCTCCCTTCTTTTGGAATTGGCTAGGGGCAGTTACCACAAACTTCCTCAAAAACTGGATCTACTTGCACAAGAACGGGGTGTTTGATACATCCTGCCCCCAAACGATTTCAGCTGTTTGCCTGAATGATAGGGTCTTAATACCTTTTAGGCACCTGTTTACTGAGGATGTGCAGCAAATACTTATGCGGGCAAGAAGGCCTGCTGCTAGGAAATTATAAATTAGCAAATGGTGAAGTTTTTCTAATTGGTGTCAACAACATAACCAGCACCTCTTTAGAGCTAGTGTTTCTCTAGTTTTACAATATTTGTGTGAGTTCCCTTCCTATGGCCTGTGTTAAAGTTCACAAATAGAGTTTTACCTTTTAGTCTCGAGTCACCTCGGGATGTGCAAGTACTTGTTTATTACATAAACAGCATTGGGAGACTGCCTACTTAAATTTTCAGATCAGTTCCCAAGAATAAAGAAAACCTTGAATTTTATACCTTTTCCTTATCAATTTAATACATGCAGAACTCTGATCTTTAAATAGCTTTTAACAGATTAACATTTTTAAATATTTTATGTCCTAGTGATCCTCGCTTAGAACTTCATGTGAACACTTGTTAAGTAACCACAGGTGGCCTATGTTTTAAAAAGGCGTAAGATTTATTGGCCTGCAGCTTTGAAACATTTGGTACCAGTACACGCCATATCACAGGCATCCTGGTAATGAGACATATCCCCCAGCCTGAGAAGGCCAGAGTTGTTATTCTTTTGGCTTTTCCCGGTTAGGGGTCGCCACAGCGGAACTCCGGTCCGCTAATGATTTGCAGTTGATTTTTATGGTGCCGAGGTGCCAGCCTGACGCCCAACCTTCAACGAAGGCACACCCATTCACGCATGTCTTTCGAACGTCACTCGACCGCGGGGAGGACATGACTCCATACAGAAGGCGCTCCAGCCGAGAATCGAATGGGAGAACCTCTTGCTGTGAGGTGACAGCGCTACCGCGGCACCACCGTGCCTGAGAAGGCCAGAGTAATTTTAATTAATCTGGTTCCCATGGATACCTGACATAATTCACTAATTTTCAAACACAAATATAGCATAACATCCCTTAACTCCTTCAGCAGTTGCTTTGCCTTCAACTATCTGTCAGTAGAATCTGAAGTAAAACTTTTTTGTTTTAGATTTTGCTTTTCTTGTACCCAAAATTCGGTTTTGTAGTAATTATAGCACTCAACTCAGGTATGTCATACAAGATGTGCCAGTATTTAATTATTTGCTTTATACTACTAGCATTCTTCTTATAAGTCAAGATGCATCTAATTTTGTTGTTTATTCTTGGTGACTGCTTTGTGTGGTGTTACCCTTGAAAAATTGGTTTAGCAGTGGTTGCCCTATGTTTCATAACCTCATCACAGATGTCACTTTTTTTCTTATCCTAGCCTTTCTTCACAAAGTCTGAAACAGTATTGTCTAATTGTGTGCCTATCTTGCTATCATCTGTGTTCAGTTTCATTGCTCTTAAGGGTTGATTTTTTTTTTTTCACTATATTTTCAAACATTCCTTATAAGACTATTTTCTGTCCTAGCTCAGCTATTTTTAGTTGAGACGCCTACTTTTCCCTTCATGTACGGTTTGTTAAAAATACACAAATTCATGAGTACCCCCCCCCCCCCCCCCATTTAGACCGATTTGTTGCAGGAGGAGGAGAAGTAACTGAGCCCTTTTCTTAGTTTTTAGAAAACCAAATAAGAGTAGGTTTTGAGAAAATGGGCAAAATTATAAAGGACGCAAAGGACTTCTTGCAGCAGCTATATATTTGATCTGGTAATATAAATGTTAATAAGTTTTTACTTGCTACCTTGGATGTGGATTCATTATTTACAATGATACCGAATGACACAGGTGTGGCCTTTGTAAGAGAATGTCTTTTAGATAACACTGAATATTCACAGCAGTATATAAATAAGTTATGCATATTGTTAAAAGTGGTTTTAACAAATGTGTTTGTATTTCAAAGACAGTTGTATGTACAAAGAAAGGGGATAGCAATCGGAACCACCTGTTGCCAATAGTTATGCAAACATAGCAATGTTTATCTGGGTCTTACAAGGAATATTGCATTATTTTACCATAGGTTTTGTAGGTTTTTTTGTTTGGAAAGGGGATGAAGTCAGTTTTAATGAGTTTTATGATCATTTTTAAAGTAAAAAAAAAAATATCCACAAAGAATATAGATTTTTAGATACTATTTTTAAAGAAAGAAATGGGACATTAGGCACTCAACTCTCTCTAGAAAACCTGCAAAAAGGAATGCATACTTGCATCGAAATGTATGCACCCACAATTTTTTTGAAAATATAGTGAAAGATCAACTCTTGGGGAGTAGCAAAACTGAACACAGATGATGGTAATATAGGCACACAGACCATACTATTTCAGACTTTGTGAAGAGAGGTTATAAGAAAAAAGTGCTAACATCTGTGATGAGGCTTTGAAACACGGCAATCCCTGCTAAACCAATTTTTTGTTTTTTCAAAGAAACCCCACAGGAAGCAATTACCAAGACTAAATGCAACCAAATTAGATGTATGTTGACTTGTAAATAAAACACTAGTAGTATAAAGCAAGTAATTTAACAAATACTGGCATATATTGTATGATGTACCTGAGTTGAGTGCTGTAATTACTTAAAAAAAAAAAAAAAAAAAAAAAAAATTGGTATAAGAAAAGCCAAAATCTAAAACAAAAGTTGTGTTATAAACAACAAACATGAGTGAATGAATATATACATCCGAAAAGAAGAGGTACATTTAAGTGTGGCAGGTGTAGTTTTGGTAGTTTCATAGATGTGAGTAAGGTGTTTACACATCCAGTGACAGGAAAGGAAGTTAAACTAGCTGCATATGGTAACTGTGAAACACGTAATTTTGTCTATTTAGCTGTATGCAAGGTATGCCAAGCGTACTGTGTAGGTAAAACATATCAGAAGTTTAAAGAGAGCATTTCCAGACATTTATCAGAAATAAGGAGATAAGTGTTAATGCCTTACATATGCAAGAGAAGGAAGTAAATCATACTTTTACATTTTCTAGTCTAAAGGAAGTAAATGAGACAATCTGTGGAGTGAATATGACAGAGGTAGAGGAGTTGAATTGGATTTTGTTCCTTGGGGCTCATATTTTACCAGGTTTAAATGGCAGTATATTTTAAAACCTACGCTGAAAGAATTGCATAAGTAAGTCTAATTGAAGATGGTATCATGTGCCTGAGATGCTGTTTAAATGGGTTATTGTTGTTTTGTTTTGCTTTACCCGAGGAAGCCTTAAGAGACAAAGTTTTTACTAGCAGTTTTAAGTCTGAATAAAGCTTTTTTATTGAGCGGTCGTGGTTCCATTGACTTTGCTTTTGTTCTAAATTTTTGATTCCCCAGCCAGTGGTCCAATTTACAATTGAACTGGTTTGGGAAGCACTCTGCTTCACATTGATATGTGCTCTGTTCCAGAGAAGGTGTAGTCTCCAAGACTCATAACCTGTCCCTCCAACATGTCCTAGTTATGTTGCAGACCAGGTTTTAGTCCCTAGATAGGACTTCCAAGATGGCCGCACACTGATCAAGGGCTTAAATTCAGCTCACCCAATGTGAACAATAGAAACTGAGAAATAAGTGTTGTTGTCCGCGTGAGTAAAATTCTGTTACTGACAAGTACTCTGCCTGGAGGCCTGCAAAACAGAAGCTGAGAGCCTGAAAGAAAATCAATTAGAAAATGGTGAAGAGAAAACGCTGACTGGGAAGAATTACTCTGCTATTCAGCAAAAAGCAGGTCAAGCTCCAACTTTGTTGCAAGACACAGCTACCAGTCATCTATGTCAAATGTACTCGGAGCTAATTAAAATAAACAAAACACTGAAGGAGTATATCATTTTTCCTGCCTTTTGTTATTTGAGTTGAAAGATGCTTTTAGGCAGATATTTAGATGAGGTTATTAAAACTGTAAACATCAGAGGCCAAAAATGAAAAGACTGCCAGAGTATGAGTTTGCTCGAGAAGAGAGTTTAAAAAATGGTAGAATTAGAGGATATAGCACATAGGGAAGATAAGAGGTTTTCTGATGTATTTGAGGAAGCAAGAAGGAACAGACTGTATACGTTTTATGAAGGCAAAAATAAGCAACTTGACTGGTATTCCACAGTAGGGACTGTTAACTGAAAGGGTACACTGTGTGTATGCTTCAAATATGGCCATAAGAAAACGGCCACAATCTTTATTAATAAAGATGCAAACCTACCAACAGAAAGAGTTGATGTCTACAAAACTGTGGCAATAGGGCAAAGTATTAAAAGTTGGAGACAGTAGAGTGTTTGTGAAAAAACGATTATTCACTGTACACCAGACAGAAGAGAGAGACAGTTGTTTCAGTAATCGGGGATGTCAAGAGACTGGTGTGAGATTCGACCTGTTGTAGCCAGCTGTCCTCAGAATATTTTTCCTGGGGGACCAGAGTCATTTTTTGATGCAGAACAGGCTAAGGAGGAAATGCAAATGTTTGTCCAACAAAAAATGACTGAGATTCTGCTTCTCATTCTTCTGATAGTAAAGCACATGGAGACTTTGCCAGTGAAACCTTTTCCACCCTTCCAAAGGAAGGTGCTTGAGAGATGGAGAAAGAGCACAGACGTTGATCAGAAGAATGGCAAGTACTGTGGAACTGAACTGGAATGTGGAAACGAGGAAGACCAGCAGCATGGAAATTTTAGTGAATGAATGTGAGACTGCAAAGCATCAGTCACATTTGTGAAGTAAGGCTGTATAAGAAGTGAAATTAGTGGGCTTTTCTTGACTGTTAAACTTTTGAAGAACTGAAAAGCATTTGCTTTGCTTCATGTCATTAATGTTTGGAAAGACTCTGAAGGAATGGGACAAGGAAAGAAAAAGGTAACTTGCAAGTAAAACAATTTCTTTTCTTTACAGTATTTCTATGAAACTTTTCACAACATAATTTGCATGTTTTATAGTAAAGTATTTTTTTAGTTGTATTTGATAGTTATTAAAGTAAACAGATTCCTTTTTTGTCCTCTTCTCTTCCTTCTTTTTGGTATTAAATGTAGGTATTACAGTACAAAAAAGGAAGAAAAGTGAGACGGGGGGAAGTACACAGATATATGTAGAGCTGATATGTTTCTCTTACTTTTGCGTAGGTGAATGCCCTTAGTCTAGTAAATTGTAGTGGAAGCAAGTAATGTGAGAACAGCAATTATAATGAAAAGATTTTCTTTTTAGCAGTAAATGTTTCAGCTTGTCTTTTCAGACTGCAACAAAGGACTGCATTTCTTTCTCTTACTTTTCCATGGAGGCAAGCAAGCTGATAACAGGGCAATAAAAGACATAACACTGTTTTTTTCAAGGCCAGAAGTTAATTTCTGAAAGTATGTAAATGGTTTCAACATCTTTTGGGTGTGGGGGGAATAAAGATAAAGAACAGTCACCAGTTAGTGTAAGTAGAAGCGCAGGCAGTAATGTTTCTTAGCATAGATACCCTCAATTTCAGATTAATTAGGACCTGTTAGTAGCTATTTGGCACAAATGTTACAATTATTTGGGATAAACTTCATTATTTGGAGATGTAAATAGTTAACGTTACACTTTTTTTTTTTTTTTTTGTAGGGTTTTTATTAAAACAAAAAATCTTGTAAAATGTGAAATAGGCTCTAATGTTGATAAAAACTGCATAAAGGATTAACCTGCCAAATGTTAATGGGTACATGTTTCACAAATGCTGGAAATAGACATTTAAAAAAGCTGCCATATTTTTATTTATTTTATTTATTTATTTTACATTTGTTAACCGGGTTGGTCTAACTGGATACATATCAAGTGGACCTAGAAGTAAAGAGATATGTAGTTAGTCAGGTTGTTCCAACCAGCCAAGTTCGCAGATAAAGGCAATGATGGGTTTCTGGCAATGTGGTTATAGGTTAACTTTACTGTTTGGGTAATGTGTATGTGTCAAATTTTGAGCTTATGATCAATAGTGACACCTAGCAGTTTAGGGTCATTTTAGTGGATTTAATATGAAAGGGTGTGTGTTTAGTGTTTGGGAGTTCTTTACCTAGAGGTGAGAAGACATTGGGCAACTAGGCAAAACAATGTGGAGTGGTGAGGTTTCAAGGATGTTGAGTTGAAGAGATGATGATTGACCATATCGAATGCTTTTGATAGGTCCAAGAGAGCAGATGATATGAGTTTGTTATTTGCGATTGTTGTTGATTGAGTCAATAGGAAAAAAGGAGGGCAGTAGTTGTACTATGGTGCGGATTTAAAACAAAGAGATATTTAGAGGGTCAGATAGTGAAGAAGTTTTTGTGGATGCATCTTTCCATGATTTTCGCTAAAATCTTCCAGATTGAGGGAATGTTCATCTCAGTTATAGATCTGTTTTATTAGATTTGATATGGGTAGGCTATTTCATCAGATGCAATTTGTAAGAATCTCAGTGAAAAAGAGTTAAAGGTGTTGGCTACTTGATTTTGGAGTATAGTGAGCCAAAAGAGGTGCTAAGAAGTTTTGTTCTAATTTTATTGTGGGATGTGTGATGTGAGAGTATCTTTAAGGAATGTGTATTGAAGTGGGACACACCATTTATGTTTAATGATATAAGTTATTAGGTGATCGCTGAGGTCACAGGGAAGGGTGCCCCAAGAACTATGTTTCTTGTGGGTGGTTGTTGGCCAGCTCCCAGCCAGGGATTGCAGGTTTTTTGTGTTTCTTCCCTGGGATATATTAGGGGCAATAAGGTTGATGCTTTTTGAGTGTTTAGGCAGATCTGTAGGGCTATAATTTCTAGGTTTGAGATCATAGGAGGTTGTACTTGGTTCTTAAGGATGTTTAGTTTATTTTTAAACATAATAGCTATTCCTCCACCTTTTAGGATATACAGTAGGTGTGAATAATGAATTCTTACCATAATGGCGACACTTTCCATATGATCTTATAATGTAAATGGTCTCTCAGGTATTGACAAAAAAGGAAAGATTACTTAGAAATATAGAGTGGAATTAGCAATGCTGCAAGAGATGCATTTGGGTAGAACTGAACATGTATATTTGATAAAGAAAGGATTTCAGGATGGATATTCTGCAGAGTATTAGGGACAAAGGAAAATGAGTATTTGTATTACTTGCTATAGGAGCTCCAGTAGTGTTAGAGGACAAAAGATGATAATGGCAGATTTGTAGTATGCTAGCATCTATTTCTAGTTCACCCAAAATGGCTATTTTGTAGCTTAGAAAGTGGCTTTAAGCAGGGAATTTTACTTGTAGTTAGCGACCAGAATTTGATTGGGGGGCTTAGAAGGGACAATATAGTAGAGAGTTAATTTCTGAAGAAATGTATGAAAATGTTTGGAATGAAAGACATGAATTTAGGAGCAGGAACATTTACATATTATTCCCCAAGGTACAATAACTAGGCTAGCCGTGACAGAAATTGCATTTCACAGGAACAGTCACTTTGAGAACTTCGATACACATCCAGTAACTATTTCAGATCATGTGCCAATAATTACTAAGATAAAAATGCAGGGTAAATGAAACCAAGATGAGGCACTGGCACTTCCCCCACTTACCTGTAAGGACTGGTTAGTGGAAATCATGAGTTTGTTGGGGAAGATAGCACTCCTGAAGTTATATCTACTGAGTGGGATAAAATGAATGTCTAGTTTAGAAAGTAGAAAAGGTTGTTACCAAACTTAGGGAGCCAATAACGAGAAAAATAACAAGAGATCCTGTGGCGATATGAGAGATTTCAGAAATTTTATGAAAATTTGTATAAAACAGAAGTGGGGAAATCCAAGAAAAAGCACAAATGGAAATATTTATGGAAGATATAAATATGTCCGCATTAGAGGTAGATGAGGCTTAATAACTAACTGTTAAGATGGGTGGAAATGAGATAAAAATGGTGATGTATAACTAATCTACAGGAAAGCTTCCTGGAGTAGATGGTTTTCCAGTGGAAGTTTGTAAGTTATGAGGATAGAAAATTATGAAGATCTGGAAAGTTTTGTTTAACAGTATTTTAAAAGGAGGGGAGGCACCAGCATCCTGCAGAAAAGCTGTGGTGGCTGTAATACTAAAGAAGGTAAAGACCCATCTGATCCAGATTCATATAGGTCCATTTCAGTTTTACATCACGTTTATGAACATTTATGTTTGTAGTGGCTTAAAGAATGGCAAATGATGGCAAAATTAATAGATTGTGCCAGTGTGGTTTTGAGTAGAGGAGGCAAATATTTGACAATATAAGTAAAACGGTGATGGTCCAAACAGAAGCAGAATGTAGGAAAATACCGATTTTGTTAATTGGTAGGTCTCTGTGCAGAGAAAGCATTCGACAGAGGAATTTTGAGTAGGGCTGTGGAAGCATTTGCATTTCCTGATAGAGTAGAAAGGTTAATTAGAAGGATGTATGAGGGATCAGAGGCAAAAATCAAAGTGGGAGGGTTCCTGTCTGATAAACTGCGTCTGAACAGAGGAACCAGGCAGGGGTGTCCTCTTTTCCCCTTTATTTACATTTATATTTAGAACAATTGGCAAAGAAAATAAGGGACTCCACATTTTAAGGGAAATTCTGCTTTATTTGCAGATGTTCTTTTCTGGATCTATCTGGTACAAAATGTCTCTGTGCTGTGAAATATATATTTATATATATATATATATATATATATATATATATATATATATATATATATATATATATATATAAAATTAATGAATGTAAAAGGTTATAGTTATGAACTATGTACTCAAACATGAATTGGTCCAGCAATACTCGCATTTATTGGGATATGATAACATGAAGTATTTAGGAGTATTGATTAAAAAGGATTTGGTTATGGCATCTTAGTATATGTGGGAAGGGGTACGTATCATTTCACCGAAACTCATTTCACTGACAAGTAGTACTCTTAACGCAATTAAAAGGTATATATCCTTTTCCATACTGTAGTGCGATCCTGGTGTTAGTATATATATTAAGGGGGGGTGTGGGATGAGCAGCCCCCCACATTAGGGGGTGTGGGGGCATATCCCCCCACCTGGTTGTCTTTTACCAAATGTAAAACAAAACCAGACAACATAAAACCAAAATAATTTGGGATGTGCCCCCCTTAATTTATATATACACTAAACACCAGGATTTCACTACAGTCGGGAAAAGGACATATACCTTTGACTTGCTTTATTGGTGAAATTAACTTTAAGTGATTTGGTTTTGGTGAAATTAGTTTAGGTGAAGTGATACGTACCCATGGGAAGAGACTAAGCAAAAGATAATACAAAAAAATGAGAAACTGGAAGCTCTTGCGTATGGACATGGGATAACAAGATCCAAGCAGTAAAAATGTTAGTTCCTTTAGTTTTATACACAGGTCAGGCATATTTTTATCAACCAGAGGAGAAGTTGTGGACAGTAATTAATAAAGAATCGAAGGATTTTATTTCTGAGGGGAGGAGGGCAGGAGTCAAGTGGTGTAAGTTGAGCCTCCTAACAGAGCATGGTTTAGGAATACCCGATTTGAAGGAATATTTCAGAGCTACACAGTTAATGCTATTATAAATAACAATAAAGCAAACCGCCTCCTGTATTGACACAGCCCCAGGATCAGGAGGGAGTCACTAGTCTTGGTAAACGGACCCAAATCCAGTAAAAAAAAAGAAGAAAAAAAAAAGAAATAGTCAAATTTTGGCAACCGGGCAAAAATTCAACTGCCAAATCTCATTCCAGGTACCACATGTATTTTATTTGGACTAACACCGATAGAAGAGATAAGAACCATAAACCAGGTCAAGCACTTTTGTCCCTAGTACTTGAGACTTCTTCAGGAACTTGATTACAAAGTGCAATTACCTTTTTATAGACTCTTCATTTTTTCCTTTTTATAAATAAATAACACTTTCAGAAAGCTACAGTTCAAAGTGGAAATGTGTGATTTCAAGAAATGATGAACTAGGGGGCTAATTCAAGAAATAAGGAAAGAATGGGATTTTGGCTGGTGATAAAGTGAAGAACAGTTATACAGAATATTAGGACACAGAAAGTGTGCTAAGAACTAAGCCAACATGGGAATGGAGAAAGGAGATGACTGTAATTCAGGTTACAATGAATAGACAAAACGTGGCTAGAATTTACTAGAAGAAGACTGCAAAGATACCAAGGTATTGGGAACAAATAATTTAGAGAAGGAAAGGTAATAGAATGGGAAAAGGCCAAGAAGACATTTTGAATTGTAGGCTAATGTTTGCCGTCCCTATCTAGGGCTGATATAGGAGTATAGACAGAGAATGAAAGACTTGCACTGGCAGTGTTTTTGGTTGAATCTAGAACAGAAGTTGCTGTTACAAAATGGATGGGTGGCAGCAGTTTTGTTTGTTTGGCAGGAAGTTGTGAGAATGATCTCCATGGATGCATGGATCAGGAGATCATATCAAAAGGCTAAACCATCCATGTCTATTCACCAGGCAGAATTCCATCTCTACCCTTTCTAGATGTCCCATCCTGTCAACAGAGCCTATCAATGAAGAAGATGTGTAAGCTTCTTAAAAAAAAAAAGACCATCCAAACCAGGTAAGACTAAGTTGCTATTTCAGGTCCTGTTTAATATTCAGAAACACAGGTGTTCTTACGCCATTTCTTTGATCTTGGCAGCCAAGAGTCCCTTTATAAGGTCATAGTACAATGCAGCCTTCCTTGCTTATTTTAGCAAATAAATAACAAAGCTTATGCTGGACATTTGGCCAAGATGATGTTTTGTGACCTGATCCTGGTTGCAACTTCAAGTATAATATAGGAGGAAAATAACTTCCAAATTTAAACAAAGCTTTAATTTTGCCCAATGGAATATCAGAACTGGGGCTCAACCTGGTAAACTTGATCTAGTTAAAAGAATTGTAAATATAGCAGTTGTGGATAATTGCTACAGATTATATTGTTCTGGGGCAGGAGTCGTAGCCCTTCTAATCAAAGGCTGTGTAGATATGCAGTTCATTTTTCAGCTGATACTGTACCAAAATGCTGGTTTGAGTCTGTCAGCAGCAATTCCTCTATTTATGTGGTTTTTGCATCCACTGCACTATATCCTCAAAAATATAACATTTTGTGAAGAACAAGCTGTACTCAGTTTTGTCATTAAAAATACACAGTCTTTAAGCTTTAAATGGTTAAACAGGTACCAAACAAAATGGGAAATGTTTCTCTGCACATTTGATTGCGGATGTATAAACATCAGACTTCTCCTTTAATTTGCAAACTGTAACAAACAAACTAAAGGTCTGTAGCACTTGTTTGCATTAGAAAAAAAATGGCAGCAGTATACCTGGCTACCCATTAACAACATCGGTAAAAGCATGCTGGATTTTTTTTCTAATCACAAGGTATTACTGTAGCTTTCAGAGGGCCAAACATTTTCAGATCATTAAATGTTGCACGCTAAATGTTGGCTTCTATTCACAAATCTAGTTGTAACACATCTTTTCACTGGATTGTATCAACTAAATAAGTCTAGCATCAGGGAAAAAAATCCTAACTACACCACAACTGTGGAAAGTCATAACCTGAACAGTAGTTGGGACAGATCTAAATATATGATGGAAAAAAAAGCAGCAGAAATGTTATGCCCCCTAAATCAGGAAAAGGATGAATGTAGCAAAAATAATTGTCAGAAGAAAAATTCAAACGAGTCAAGGCGATGAATTTTCCTTTATTAGCAGTTAACCAGATTACACAGCATGTTGGCCAAGATGTCCGGTCTGGATTGATCTGATCAACTTGTTTACTGACATCAACTTTTATACTGTAAGCAAAACAACTTCTGACCGTTGACAGTTGGCTGTGAAAAACATATAGGATAAACATGTTTATCACAAATTACCTCAAACCCACAACTAGTACAGAATGTTCAAGAAGTACAGAATGTTCAGATCAACAACAGTAGCTCAAATTTTCCAGGACACACAGCCTGCCCCAGTAAATTAACTCTTACTCGGCCGTGTGTCCTTATCTCAGGCTTCACTGAGCTATAACCAAATCTCTTTATTCTGAAATGCAGAAAACAGATATCATTCAGGTTTATAAGCAATGCTGTATTTTGTTCACAGATGAGGCCCATCTTTGATAGGCATATCCCAACAAATAACATGTTCACTTTGCAAGAACAGGAAAAAGACAAATAACAGTATGTTTTTAAAATTGGTCTCCCAAACAAAAGTTCAAATGGTTTAAGTCCTTTGTAGGAAGGTGAGATTTGCATGTACAGGAGTGCCAACGGAAGGCACGCATTCCATGACCTATGTGTTTCTGCCATTAGTTTGCGGAGCTTACTCTTCAAGACACCGTTGTGTCTTTCCACCAGTCCAGCTGATTGGGGATGGTAAGCACAATGATTTTTGAGATCAATTTGAAACACTTGACCCAATTTCTGAAATAATCTGGTTAACAAAATGAGACCCATTATCACTGTAAATGCGTCTTGGTAGGCCAAATCGGGGAATTATTTCTGTAGTCAAAAGATTTGCTACTGTTTTTGCATTCGGATGCTTCACTGGAAAAGCTTCTACCCATTTAGAAAAAGCATCAATAATGACCAAACAGAACCTTTTTCCCTCTGAGGGTGTCAATTCAATAAAGTCCATACAGAGTGTGTGGAATGGATACGGAGGGATAGGGAATGCCTGCTGAGACTTAACTCCCGCCTGAGCATGATACTTTGCACATAATAAACAAGATAAACAGAATTGCTTTGCATAAGTTGAAAACCCTTTACACCAAAACACCTTGGACACTATTTGAATCATCGTCTGTACTCCTACATGGGCAGGTCCATGGCTAACCAATGCCGCATACCTAAAAAGGTTTGAGGGTAATACCATTTTGCCATCTGATGCCCTATACAACCCACTCTGTTGAGTGATACCATATTTTACCCAACGACATTTTTCCTTCTGTGTCGTCAATGTTTGCATTACTTTTAGTGTCTCTAAGTCTAAGAGGTGTCCGGGCTCCAAATCATTATCATGTAAAAGCAAATCATTTTCTTGAGCTGCCTTTTTTGCAGCCATATCAGCAAGGGCATTTCCATGGAGACAGGATCTTTTCTGTTGGTATGTGCGGAACATTTACATATCGCTATCTGAAGTGGTAGTTGCACTGCATCTAACAACTGTAAAATTAAATCTCTGTGATTTATTGGTTTGCCTGTCACAGTAACCATTCCCCTATTCTTCCATAGTTGAGCGAAAACATGTACAGTGGAGAAAGCATATTGACTATCTGTATAAATTGTCACTTTTTTACCCTCCCCTAAGGTACAAGCTAGAGTCAAAGCCACCAACTCAGCTGCCTGTGCAGAATAAATGTTTGACAATCCTTTTGCCTCCAAAACTTCAGTTTCTGTGGTGACAGCATACCCTACTAGTGTTTTTCCTACAGCGTCTTTCTTTGCTGATCCATCTACAAACAAAACAAGATCAGAATCTATCAACGGAATATCCGTTAAATCTCGTCGGGGAAGTACTTTGTCATTAATGCTCTCTAAACAAACGTGTGGAGTACCTTCTTCTGGAGTCAGCAAAAGTGTTGCCAGATGAAGAGTATGTCGCCAGATTAAGAGTAGTACATCTTTCTATGGTCATATGAAACAGCACTGTCATACACGACAAATGTCGACTAGGAGATAAAAAGGTTATCTTATCTTGCAAAAGTATAGTAGCTACTGAATGTGGAACCCGCAATTGTAATGGGTGAAACAAAACTAATGATGCTGAGGCTTGTACTGCCATGGCGGCCGCCACCACAGCTTGAACACAATGCGGCAGTGCCCTTGCAACAGGATCTAATCTGGAGGAGTAGAAAGTTATCGGCCTCTGTTTATCCCCATGTACTTGTACCAGAACCAAAGTCATACATCCTCCCTTACAATCAACCATTTGTACAAACAGCTTGGAATAGTTCGGAAAACCCAAAACAGAGGATCCTGCTATCAATTGCTTAATTCTAATAAATGCCTGCATTGCCTTATTTGTCCACTGTATATTATTCTTAGCCGCCATGGGAGTATCCTAAATCAGTGCGGTCAATGGCCCTACTTCCTCAGCATAGTTAGGGATCCAACTTCTACAAAAATTAGTCGCACCTAAAAAGGACATCATCTCCCGCTTAGTCGTAGGCATAGGTGCCTCAAGAATTGCTTGTTTTCTTTTGTTCTCCAATTGTCTACCTGCCTGCAAAATTAAATAACCCAAGTACTTTACTTGTGCTTTCCACAATTGTAGCTTTTCTTTATTTACCTTATGTCCTTGCTCAGCTAAAAAACTAAGAAGGGCAAGGGTATCCTTTCTACAACTTTCCTGCATGGGTGAGGCCAACAAAATATCATCTACATACAACAGAACCTGGCTTCCCTCTAGGGGAACAAACTGAGCTAAATTCGCAGCCATTTCTTGTGCGAATATTGTCGGACTCTCACAATAGCCCTGTGGCAATCTGGTGTAGGTGTATCTTTTACCTTGATAAGTGAATGCAAACCAAAATCTACTCTCCTTATGTAGTGGTATGGAGAGAAAAAAGGCATTGCTTATATCTTTGACAGAAAAATATCTGTGCTGAGGTAATAAATCATTAAGTAATGTATAGGGGTCAGGGACCACCGGTGCTCTTGGGATCACAGCCGAATTAACTGCTTGTAAATCCTGAACCAACCTCCATGACCCATCCGGTTTCTTTACAGGAAACAACGGAGTATTGCAGGGCGAATCTGGGCATTCAACAAGAATTCCTACCTGTTTTAGCTGCTCGGTGACTGGCGTAATTCCTTCCTCCGCTTGTTTACTTAGCGGGTATTGGTGCTTACGAGGTCTAAAACCTGACTTTGGAGTTGTACAAACTTCACCTGCTGTTTTCATCAGTCCTACATCCCCTTTACCTTTTGACCATAAATCTGCAGGTAAGGCACTTGACGCACTATCTTCCTCTTGAGTTGGGAGGATTTGTCATGCCATTTCTGTTTTGTCATCCCTGAGGTGCACACTTGGTTGTGCCCAAGTCACCCAATTTAATCTTTGTACCTGGATCTGTTGATCCTTCAACTGACTTTCGGACATTGTGTCCCAATTTGTTACCTTTTTCGCCAAATCTACCCAATGTGTCCCCACCGCTTTAGTAATTGAAATATGTGGGCTATAACTTGAGCGATGTAAAGAACTCATTTCCTTAGACAAAGTACAGGTCACTACTGTATTATCTTGCTTATCCCAAAACATATCATTCAAAATTATCCTTGCACATTTGTGCCTAAAGAATTCTTTTTCAAATTCTTTATCCGGACCAGGGTCGTGTCTGTAGTACATAGTAAGTGCGCCGCAACCTGCGGTGACCCGCTCCTAGATTTACTTGAAGCTAGGTTGATCAAATCTGTATCGATCCTCCCCTGCTGTTTTGAAATCAAGTCCTGGCTATACCAGTAAAACAAGTCTTGTACTCCTTGTACCACCAAACCATCCGCTAACCTTTTTGCCTCAATGCCTTTAGGTGTGGGAATTGCCGCTATTCCAAACAAATGCATCAAATCTCTTCCCAGCAAATTAACTGGACAAACTTTCGATACAATTACCCTACACCTAACAGTTTGGTTTGTTTGCGGATCTGTGAACAATAGAGGATGAGACAGTGTTTCCTTATAGATTTTCCCATTTGCCCCTTTCACAAGGGCAAACTCATCTGTTTCGCAGTTCGGGGGTAGAACTGCTGGACCCAAACGTGTACGCGATGCACCTGAATCACACAAAAACTCCACTTTCCGTCCCTCAACCAAAAACTCTAACATGGGATGTTAAGTTGTCTATCTCGCCTTCATTCTTGCTGGATGAGTTCGGAGCCGACCTCGGCTCCGACTCGGCCACTCTAAAAGCTCGAGAGTTGGTTCCACCGGCTCGAGGCTGCCCCTATATCCCACAATGCTAGGCGTGAATTACCTCAGATCTCGTTTGCCGCTACAGCGATCGAGGTGTTTTTCTACCGGCTCCAGGTTAGTGAAAGTTAGATTAGTTTAAATACTTTAAACTTAAGCTAGCTTAGTGTATTTTTCTTTACCTTAGTGTAGTGGATATTATCCCTTCTACTTTTTATCCAGCCCCTTTTTTTCTAAAGAACTTATAAGTTCTTTCCCTAGGCCTTCGGGCCCTTCCTTCCCTTCCTTAGGGTGTGTATGTGTTTGGTTAGGAAGTTTTTAACTTAACTTACCTTTCAAAAGTTTAGTTTAAATAATTCCTTTAGACTTCTATCAGTGTAATCTGTGTGTGTGTGTTTCTGTGTGTGATTACACTTCGGTTCCTTGAGTATGTCCATGATTCAAAGGTCTCAGGCTTCAAGAAGTGTGACTCGTGCTGTCAGAAAATGTCTCTGACAGACGGTCACACTTCTTGTGTGTATTGCCTGGGACCTTTACACCTGCAGGACTCTTGTGCTGTATGCCATGGCTTCAGCCCTAGAGTCCTGCAGGAAAGAAAACAAACTCATATTAAGGGGTTTGCTTAAGCCTGAAGGTTCCCTTTCTGTGACATCGGGGAAACCTTCTAAGGCTTCCAAGACCTCGGCTCCAGCTTCAGAGTCGAGGCCTAAGGCTTCGAAGCCTACTGCTTCATCGGCTCCGGCTGGAGCCGATGAGTCTTTGACCGCAGTATCTGTGGTTCCCTCGGCTCCGGCCGGAGCCGAGGCATTAGAGATTCCTGGGTCGGCTCCGATCAAACCATCGGAGCCGACATCTAGAAAGAGATCGAGGTCACCATCCCTTGGCTCCGTTCATTCGGCTCCAGCGTCTCCCTTGCTGTCTGAACGGAGCCACAGATCTCACTCCTCCAGGTCAAAGAGGAAGCACATAGACTCACCTGAGTCTGTCACCTCTGACACAGATTTAGAGGATTCCGAGTGTTCCCCGCTTTCCCCGTCTGAAGATGTCTCTTTCGCAGACATTCTAGAAATCCTGAAACAGAGGGGAAATTGGCCAGCCCTTAACCCTTCGGAGGATGAATCTGTGTATCTTGAGGCGTTTGGCTCTCGCCCTTCCACCTCCTGGGTGTCCCCCCCCCCCTTTGATCCCCTCATGCAGGTGGTAGCAAAGAAGGCCTGGATGGCTCCTGATTCAGTGGAACCTACCCCCAGGAGACCTTCCAAATTTATAACAGCACCAACTGACAAACAATTTCTCACAAAAGGTGTTTCTGTGGATGCTATGGTGGTAGCTGCTGCCACCAAGAAGGAACTAGCTGATCCTTCAGTGCCTGTTCATCGCCCTAACAAAGAATCTAGGTCTATGGACAGGTATGGGAAGCGGATGTTCTCGTCAGCGACCTTTGCTATGCGTTCGCTGAACTACCTATGCCATTTCACCCGTCTCCAGAGAGACTTAATCAAGGAAGCGAGTGAGATGTTGAAGGATACTACAGCTGCAGATTTTCAGGACAAAATGAACACCCAGCTGACTACCCTTAATTCGATAGCTAACTCCTCCATGCGCCTCCTTTCATATGCGGCTGATGGAGCGAGTAGGGCCACAGGGACAGGTGTTGCCTTACGCCGGCATGCCTGGATGAGACTATGCAATTTTGCGGACCCCTTTAAAACGTCTTTCACTAACTCCCCGTTCGATGGATCATCTCTTTGGTCCTCAAGTGAAAGAAACCTTGACTAGGTGCGAGACGGATGGCAAAACTCTATCTGCCGTCGGAGTCCGTTTTTCTACTCCTTCTAGACCTTACCCCAAAGGCCAGAAAAGTGGGAAAATGTGGTTTCGCAAACAATCTCAAGGGAATTTGCCTGACGCACAGAGTCGGTTCCCTCCAGAGGCAGAGGAGGGAACAATAATGGTAGACGCCGCCTAGAGGCAGAGGGGCCCAGAACCAGGGCAATCGAGAAACCTTTTCCGATAAGCCCTTTCAGCATCCCTGAGGTGTTGCCCGACTGTCCACCTTCAGAGGCAGTCGGGGGAAGATTGTCACTGTACCCAGAAGCCTGGCTATCCCTGACTCAAGACAAGTGGGTACAGTCCATCATTTCCGAAGGCTATTCCATTCCCTTCGTTCGCATCCCAAACCAATCAAAAAAATCCCTTCCAGATGTTCCACCGCTCAAAGGGATCTTGCAGCTTTGGAAATTTCAAAGCTGCTTGCAAAAGAGCAATTCAACCAGTTCCAGCAGACCAACTAGGATCCGGAATCTACTCCAGGTTCTTTTAGTTCCAAAGAAAACAGGGGACTGGAGACCAATTTTGGATCTCAGTATCTTGAACAAGTCAGTCAAGAAAACAAGATTTCGGATGGTCACGCTGCAGTCCATCCTCCCCCTATTGGGAAAGAGAAACTGGATGTGCTCTATAGACCTTCAGGATGCGTACTATCACATAAAAATGAACAGACGCTCCAGAAGATTCCTCCACTTCAGGCTGGGAACCAGTCATTTTCAATTCAGGGCCCTGCCCTTTGGTCTCACCACTGCCCCCCGGGTGTTTACCAAATGCATGGCAATGGTAGCTTCTCACCTGAGACGTCAAGGATTTCAGGTGTTTCCATATTTGGACGACTGGCTCCTCACAGCTCCCACCAAGCATCTTCTTCTAATGGCCAGGGACTACACCTTTCGCATTTGTCAAAAGTTAGGCATTTCAATAAATTGCGAAAAGTCTGTTTTGTCGCCTTGTCGTACTATTACCTTCATAGGCGCAAATCTAGACACAGTCAACATGTCTCTTGAGACTAACACATCAGAGAATAGCAGACATACACAAACTGGTCTCGCTCCTCTTCAGCAGCAACAGAATCAAAGCCAGGTTAGTTCTGAAAGTGTTGGGGATTATGGCGGCTGCCATACCTCTGCTTCCATTAGCCAGATTCCACATGAGAATCCTTCAATGGATGCTCTTCACGCAATGGTCATACCAGCAACTTCCGATGTCCCACACCATTATGATCACGCAAACATGCAGAAATCATCTTCTGTGGTGGATGTCTTCCCCTCAGCTCTTATTGGGAAGACCCTTTGTTCCTTCCCCTCCGGTTGCTACACTGACAACGGACGCCTCCCTGATCGGGTGGGGGGGCATTATCAGGGCAGAACTGTCCAGGGCACATGGCAACCAGACGAATGCCTCTTGCACATAAATGTTCTAGAGATGAGAGCAGTGCTTTTAGCGTTGCAAGCCCTTCAAGGCTCTCTTCCCTTGGGAACGATAGCAATCCAGACGGACAAGTCCGTAGTGTGGTATATCAACAAACAAGGTGGAACCAGGTCCTACCCCCTGTGTCAAGAAGCACTCAGACTGTGGCAATGGGCGATTTCTTCTCAGCGGTTTCTGATAGCAACGCACATCCCCGGGAAGTCCAATCAAATCACGGACAAGTTGAGCAGAGCTATCCTCATGCCTCACGAGTGGTCTCTGAAAGACTCTGTTGTGAGAGAAATTTTTCTCAAGTGGGGTCAGCCTTGCTGCGACCTTTTTGCTACTCCCCAAAACAGCAAGTGCAGAGATTTTTTCACCCTATTCCCTTTACCAGGCCAGCCCAGCAGAGACGCTCTAGTCCAAGTTTGGCCCCGGGGACTTCTGTATGCATTTCCTCCCTTCCCACTAATCTCTCAAGTGATACAGAAAGCTATCGCTCAGAAGGCCTCGTTGATCCTCATTGCTCCTTACTGGCCTCGACAGGTTTGGTTCCCCTTTCTACATCATTTTCTGGTGGAGCGACCTTGGCATCTGGACCTAGTTCCAGATCTTTTGATCCATCAGTCGGGTCAGTTTCATCGCTCCCTTCCCTCTCTGAACCTCACTGCTTGGTTCCTCCAATTCCAACCTTAGCCAGGCTTTCTCAAATATCTCACTCTGTTCGAGATATTTTGATAGCTTCCCATAAATCTTCCACTAGAAAGATTTATTTGAGTAAGTGGAAATGTTTCGCCTATTGGGCTCAAGGAAGGGACATAGATCCTTTCACTGCTTCCATCCAAATGGTCCTTGATTTTCTAGCTGAACTCTTCCATGCAGGTTCATCTCCTTCTACTCTTAAAGTTCAACTGGCAGCTATTTCTAACTTTCATGTGGGCATTTCAGAGTCTGCCATAATGTCCCACAAGCTTTGCAAAGCCTTTTTGAAAGGAGTTTTTCTACTCAGACCTCCTATAAGAAATCCTCCTCCTCCTTGGGACCTAAATTTAGTTCTTAGTTCTTTGATTCTTCCCCTTTCGAACCTGCAGCCTCCTGTTCTTTAAAATTGCTATCATGGAAGACTCTTTCTGGTAGCTATTACTTCAGCTAGAAGAGTTTCAGAACTTCATGCACTCAGCTGTCGACCTCCTTATCTGTTGTTCCATAAGGACAGGGTATCTTTACGAACCAACCCGTCCTTTTTACCTAAGATAGCCTCGGTGTCTAACCTAAATCAAAGCATTGACCTCCCTGTGTTTTTTCCAGAATATTCTAATAGGTCTGAACAAAAATTGCATTGGCTAGATGTTCATCGTCAGTTAAGGTACTATTTGGATAGAACCAAACAATTCAGAAAATCTGATCAGCTGTTTGTCTCCTATGCAGAAGGCAGAAAGGGACTTTCAGTTTCAAAGGTATCATTATCTAGATGGCTAACATCTCTGATTTCCCTTGTTTATGAGATTAGACACCAAAAGCTGCCTAACAAACCTGAAGCCCATTCCACCAGAGCTTTGGCTACTTCTATAGCCTTCCAAGACAGACTGCCTATTGACACCATTTGTGCAGCGGCTACTTGGGCTACTCCTCACACTTTCATTTCTCATTATAAGTTGGATTTAGCTTCTAGGCATAGAGCTAACTTTGGTTCCACTGTTCTCAAGAGTCTGTTCCGTTAGGCCACCCGGGACAAGGTGCTAGGGACGCGGTCCCATCCAGCAAGAATGAAGGTGAGATAGACAACTTAACATATAGAAGTTATGTTCTTACCATAACGTTCCATGTTAGTTGTCTTCTTCTCGCCTTCTTTCTTGCGTCCCACCCTCCTTCCCCCTGGCCTGGACAGATCTAGAGGAGTTTGATTGTGACCTCTCTTTCTACCACCTCTTTGCGATAGGTATATGCTCTGCTGTGCATATTTCCTAGAGTCAGGCTTAGGTCACCCTTTCTCTTCCCTTTGGTTGTTAGAGGTGGAAATTTTCCAGTATTCCTGGTTATTTTTTTAGCTGGGCCTAGCTCACAAACGAGATCTGAGGTAATTCACGCCTAGCATTGTGGGATATAGGGGCAGCCTCGAGCCGGTGGAACCAACTCTCGAGCTTTTAGAGTGGCCGAGTCGGAGCCGAGGTCGGCTCCGAACCCATCCAGCAAGAAAGAAGGCGAGAAGAAGACAACTAACATGGAACGTTATGGTAAGAACATAACTTCTATTTTTTGATCCAGATGTATAGCAATACCCAAATGTGCCAGGTTTATGACTTCACAGTCACAATCCTGCCCTTCCTTAATTTCCTGGGTGTCCTGACATTCATCACAGAGAGTGTCTGCCTCATCATCATCACAATCATTCTTGCTTTCTTCTCTACAATAATGAATTTGGCGCCTTCCTTTACTGTCATATAGTCATGCGGAGCCCTTGTTCGTAAGCTGTGGGGGATGTTGCCACCCTTCGCAGTCAGCAGCAAAGTGCCCATGTCTACCGCATTTAAAACATTCTCCACGTTTTAACCTCCCCTCATATTCCTCTGAATGTCCACCCTGTTTATACAATGTGTCCCATTTTGGGCCCCCACGTCTTTGTACGCCACCACGGCGCCATTGCCCCCTTTGGTCCTGTACCAAAAATATACCACCATCATCCCCTACTGCTAACACTTGTACTTTCTTTTTCTTTTTTAAATTGAAATGTCTCTCAGCATGCTGTGCATATTCAAACAAAGGTTGCAGTCTACATGTTCTGTGATCAATCATATGCTTAGTTATAAAACTATTTATCAGAGCCTTACAACCTTTAAGAAAAACGTTTTTCAGTTGCTGTTCGTACGGACTATCAGTAGTCTGATCCTGCGGAATCATCATTCCACAATGGTTATTGAACACTTCTGTCAATCTTACAATATAGTGATCTACAGATTCATCATCATTTTGGATGCACTGATTTATTACTGAAAAATCTGCTCTTGGACGCCACTTATCAAATTCTCTTCAACAGATCAGTGACTCGCGTGTCTAACACCCCAGAATTATGCTTTAATGTAGTGCCATCATCTGCCTTACATGTCCAAGTACCACAAACTAAGTGCCAATCTGGACCCAGGATTTGTCGCACTACTTGTTCTACTTCTAAACCATTTAGATAACTTAAACGCATACCAACTGTGTCCTCCAGAAAACTCCTGAAAACCAACCTTGGCATGAGGAATACCATCCGTAGCTCGTTTTATATCCTCTCTAGCCCAGGGACGATAAACTAAAATAGTTGGCTCTTGTCCAACATCCCCTGCTTGTGGGTTTGCAGCTTGTATTAAGGGAAGGGCTTCTGAGTGGTCAGAAAGTTTAATGGCCCAACGTCCTTGCCCCGACCTTAACTGCATAGGTTGGTCTACCTGTTGCAAAGCAACCTTGGGTACTACGGGAATTTGCGGGTAAATTGGAGGGGTCACAACGTTTCTTTGAGCAGCCAATAACCCACCCTGCTGTACAGATTCCACATCTTCAGACTGCTATTGAGGAGGTTCCGCCGGTACAGCAGCAGCAATTTCCCCATACGGTGGGGCAGTTGCCTGCCTTTGTACCGCACAAACTGTATGCTCATCCTCCTTATCTAAAAATAAAGCTACTTTTCCACTTGGCACCAGTGATCCCTTTTGATTTATTTTTTTTCTTTTTCCTGGCACTGTTTCTTTTATAGCTCGTTTATTTGCCTCTTCTAACCATTTTTGTGCTTGGGGAAATCCCAATTGTCTTTGTTTTTTAGTTCTAGTTCCCGCATCTCTTTTCAAATCTCTAACCAATTTCGCATAGGCATTCTTATTCAGTGTACCATCAAAATCATATCTTGACTTCCACTTTTTCAAAAATGTAACATCATTTTTGTTTAAACCTTTCATATACTTAGCATCAACATTTAAACAGGCATCACTCTCACACTTGCAGCAACTCGAACCCATGTTTCCCCTAGATTTCTTATTTTACCTTTCCCTTTTTTTTTTTTTTTTCTTCTTTTCTCGGGTATTTAGGACTGTATCAAAATTATTTTACAGCGCTTATTATAAAATGGGACTATCTTAACGTGTGACCCTAACAAAATAATCTTAACAAGTAATCCTACCCATCCTTAACTAAAAATAAAACCTTGTCGACAAGATTAAATTAAATTAAAATAAATTTATTTTTCATCCTACCTGAACCAGATGAGACTCTGTTTCCCCTTTTCGTTCAGAAACCGTCCCTCAGATAGGGATCAGAGAGCGGACGGCCTCCTTTCAACGACAAATCAGTCGGAGGGCTTTCAATCGAGGGAATCTTAAGATGAGAAACCCTCACCTGCACAGGTTTTTCAGTCTCTCTGTCGGTCTGATCCGTATCTTCGTAGAGGTTTCCGGCTCGAAGGACCAAAATGTCAGAAGAAAAAATTCAAATGAGTCGCATCTGCCTCAGACGATGAATTTTCCTTTATTAGCAGTTAACCAGATTACACAGCATGTTGGCCAAGATGTCCGGTCTGGACTGATCTGATCAACTTGTTTACTGACAACTTTTATACTGCAAGCAAAACAACTTTTTGTTACATTTCTGACCGTTGACAGTTGGCTGTGAAAAACATATAGGATAAACATGTTTATCACAAATTACCTCAAACCCACAACTAGTACAGAATGTTCAAGAAGTACAGAATGTTCAGATCAACAACGGTAGCTCAAATTTTCCAGGAGACACAGCCTGCCCAGTAAATTAACTCTTACTCAGCCGTGCGTCCTTAACCCAGGCTTCACTGAACTATAACTAAATCTCTTTATTCTGAAATGCAGAAAACAGATATCATTCAGGTTCATAAGCAATGCTGCATTTTGTTCACAGATGAGGCCCATCTTTGATAGGCATATCCCAACAAATAACATGTTCACTTTGCAAGAACAGGAAAAAGACAAATAACAGTATTTTTTAAAACTTTTTCTCTTAACAATAATAGACAAGGCTTTGTTCATCCTTTTGAAGGCAGGGTTGTTGCTAGGCTTAAGAAAAAAATGGTGGTACTGAAACAGAATGCAGCCCCCCATCATATCTGTCTGCAGTATGTTGTTCTCATGGAAAGAAACTGGGACTTTGTTTTCCTGAATGTCAAAAGATAATGAATGTCTTCTGTCTCCAGATGTGTTGGCAGCTGTTAATGCAAAAAAAAAAACGATGAAAGACCAGTAGTATGTAATTGTTTCAAGAACTTGTCTCTGAGAGACAAATTGATTTGAGAATCAAAGTAGAAGTCTGTGTGTTCTAATGAAACTTGGTGGTCACCATGACTAGTAAAAACTTGCTTTCCCAGCAACAAGATGATGTCATGGCACAGGGGGCTGGAGTAGGGACGTTTTCTGTTAACTCTGTGTCTTGAAAAGAAAAGTAGAATTTGGTGCTGACCTGTGTAGAATCATCTGTAAGTACTAGCTATTTATTTAGTAACAGATAAATATTTCCTGTAGTAAGCTAGGGAATTTGGATATATGGAGCTTTAGTTTTTCTTTCCTGTGTGAATCCTGTTTATATTTATTGCCTTTTTTTAATTCTCCTTGTATGTGCCATCCTGTCTATATTTTACCCTGTATGTGCATTATTTTCTTTTTTTAAGTAAAGTTCATTTGTTTAGTTTTAAGTTCTTGTGGATGGTATAAGAATATCTGGGTACTGTTGCTTATCTGAGAAAAGAGTAATCATTATATACACTGCTGGGTAATGGGTTGTGTGACACTTAGCAGGCCTAAGCAGTTTCATGAGATACAAGATGTACTAATTTGTCTCTCTCATATCTGGCTTGATTTCAGAGCAATCAGAAGTCTCTGGCTTCTTCTAGAGTGGTAGCAGTACTACTAGATCAGAAAGAAAGCGGTGTGGAATTTGAGAATTATGCCAACATTTGCTGGGAAGTGTCTGTCTGTGAAAAAAATAATACTTTGTGTGAAAGGTGGTCGCCGTAGAGAAAAGGGCACCAGAATACATTATTTTACCTCTGTAAATGGCCTGCTTGCAGTCGTGTGGAGGTTGGAAACTCATACCCAAGTCAGCTGTACATATTCCTTTTGTGCTTCTGGAGCCAGATTGTACTTTGTAAACTAGTTATTGAAACTGATGTGCGCACTTTCTTGCTATTTTAGCCTTGATCAGTATGCAGCCTGTACACAACCGTATAAGTACTAGGTCAAAAAAAGCATGAGAGAGAACAAGCATCTACAAAGGGAAAAGAAAGCCAAGGAAATTTGGTAGTAAAAAGGTGTGCAAATTGTATAACACACTGGAAATGTGTTGAACTCCCTCAACGATAACCCTCTAAAAATGTTTTTATCTTTATGACCAGTAAATGAAAATATGATATGGTGGAAATCACACTTTTAGAGACTTCTGAACCACCCACCATTAACTGATTTTAACAATTATAAGCAATTCACAAAGAAACAATGGGAGAATATATGTAATGTCTCCCAATCATGCTACAAAATCTAGAAGATTTAGGATTTTTGTCTGGAAGTGTTTGCAGAGGTGTTCTTATACACCAAGTTAGACTCCAGAGAATTTTTCTTCCGGCAGATAGTAAATGTTGGAGGTGTGAAGTGGAAGAAAGTGGTAATTGGGAACATATTTTCTGTGAGTGCGGTGAGTTGGCGGATTTTAAGGATTCCCTGTGGGATGCACTGTCTGAGATGCTGGATGGGCAGATTGGTCTAATGAGGGAAATGTTTTTTCTGTGCTGTGATACAGAATCGAAATTGCCTAGACATGGTAAGGCCTTGCTGTGTCTTATAATAGTGGCTGCCAAAAAGGCAATTTACTAGAAAATGGAAATCAAAATCTAAAGCAACTGTACTGGAAGTAGTGAATATAGTAATATGGGTAAAACAACTGGAACTGAGCTCTTTAGAAAAGGGTGGGAGCAAACTACATAGGAAAAAATGGGAATTGTGGGAACAATACATGCAAGGGAGGAGTAAGGTCTAAAAGGCGGCAGGACTTAAATGAGCCATGTAAGATTTGAGTGAGAAAGATTGTATAGATTGTGATGTATGTTTGCAGCTGGGAGTGTGTCCGTATGGTTTGTGATGTAAAAAGCTTGCAACTAGGATTTTGTTTGTGTGGTTGGTGTGGTTTGTTTTCATTTATAAAAATGTATGATTACTTGTGCAGTAAGAGAGAGTTTAATAAAGATGTTTGTTTAATAAAGATGTTTCTTTAAAAAAATAAAAAAGGAGCTTTGACATGGACCCAGTATAGTTGGCTCAAACCAGTCATCCAGACAAAAAAATAAAATGACTGTAAAATGACTGAAGAACATCAAAGCAAGTAGAATAAATAATAATCCATCTGAAAGAACATCAAAGCAAGTAGAATTAATAATAATAATCTAGCTGAAATTCTAAAAGTGTGTTAATCTGAGCAAACATGTATAAGAGTCTGAAACCAAAATAACAGCCTGGAAAAACTGAGTCATCATAAGACTTGATTAAAAAAAAAAAAAAAAAAAGGATGTCAGTCTAGCTTGCCAGAGATGTAGGAGTGTTGGCCTTATATCAGAAGCTAGCAAAGTTTTCACTTTTGACATGCATATCCTTTTAACTGCAAACAAAGAAAAGTGATGCTGAGAGTCCTGATTCAGCTTCAGAAATAGACATGGATGCACAATCTTGTCCCTTCTATTAGTGGTGGAAGAAAAGCATATGCGTGAGAATCTAGCCGTAGGACTGATCTTTAAGTAGTCATCTGTTTCAGCAGTGTTAATAGAAAATAGTTATGGAATACACTCCAGAATGAAGGACTACCAAGTAAGTTGACAGGTATTGTATAAATATTTATTATGATGCTCAGAGCTGATTGAAAATGCATTCAGAGTTGTCAGAGCCACTCACTGTCAACCTTCAATGTTGGGGGTACATCAAAGACATGCATTCTTTCCAGTACTAATCGGTAATATAATAGACCAACATCTTGAAAAATTTATTGGTAGACTTCCCTGTTAGCCATATGGGCATACATTTTTGCTGTAGTGATGTAGCCTGTATTGACAACACAGAAGCTCAAGTAATGTGAATCTCCTTTACAGGCAAATGCTGAATGATTTGGGGGGGGGGGGGGATAAACCCATTCAATCAAAATTCAATGGCAGCCGACACAAACTTAACATGGTGTTAATGAGCTAATCTTTCAAATTTCTTTGCTCTCCTTTATATCTAAACAAAATAGAGGGTGAAATTGGGATATCTCAAATTACATAAGTACAGCTACCACAGCCTTTGACAACCTAAAATTAAGCAACTTAAAATGCATGCCTGTGCAAACAAGAAAGGGTTACCAAACAAAATTAGAATGTGAAATTGCCTTAACTCCATTGATGGGTAAAATAAGAAAACTCAAATACCTTGTCAATTAAGTTATCATAAATACATGTTCTTATATATTCTTATTTCTAAATGAAACGAGTCAATTTCCTTTGGAGATGGACTCCAGTTAATAAAGATGATTCTTTTACCTAAGGTTTTGTACATAATTCAAGGCCTGTTTCTTTTTCCAGATAAACATCACATCGTAAAATAAACAATTATCAAAATTCCTTTGGTTTCCTATTAAATCTAGAATAGCTTTCTCATTGTGTCAGGCCATTGTTTCTTGGAGGAGTTAATTTCCAGATATTGATACTTGTATCAGAGCATCAGTTTTTAAAATTATTTTAAACTGGGTAGATACAAATTATAATTCTAATTGGAAAACATTACACTTACCCAGTTCGTCATTAATATTTTAAGAGTTAACTTCAAGTCAACTAATCAAGAAAATTTCTTTTGGCGTTATCTTTGCAATTTCATACTGTATAACATTTCCCCTCCTACAAGCTCAGTTTATTTAAGCTTTATACTTAAGTTTAAAGTACAGTTCTGTCTAGTATAGATGTTAAAATCTGGTTTGATTCTGTAATTTCCTTTAGCATCACCAGAAACTTTTTTGTAAAAAAAAAAAAAAAAAAAAAAAAACTCAGTCACATATTTAGTATTTTGGAAACTAAGAATTTTGTTGACAACATTATCTTAAAACTAATAGTCAAAGATATCCGGCAACTTATTACAGAATATTATTTAAATCCCATAATTGGAGAAAAATACAAACAAGTGCTATGTTAGTCTCTCACTCACTCAAAATTTAAAGAAACCCCCAAATTAATATTTGTTATGAAATTATTTATAATAAAAACTAATTTTACAGAATATTTGTAGAATACAAGATAAATTTAAATGTTAAATTTTAGAACTGTATCACACTGCGTCACACTTCTTTAACCTCTGAGAATAAATCTCAAATGTGATCATCCATTCAACATTCATATTGATCTCATTATTGCATGTATTTATATGGACATTACTACAAGGAGCATTCTTAACTCCAAATAAAATGGCTGAAATTAATAAACTGATGCAACGAATACAATGCTGATTTGGATACATGTTTTTTAATTGCCCTTCTTGAAGTCCGTTTTGGTAGCATATTGATTTTTTGAAAGCTTTATTCTCGAACACATTTTCATTATCATAGTCTTGCAGTCTTATTTAATGTAAATGATGGTCATAAACTGAAAAAAAGATAATGTCTTTCTGCTGTGGACTGTTCTTGTGGTAGTAAGGGGAAAGTATTTCCAGAGAATGGAAATTGACTCCCATCACCACTGAAGACTTCTTATCCTTCTTAAAAGAAACTGCCTTGAGACACCAAAGTTAAAGAACACAAGATCCATCCTAAACCATTTAATAGTAATTCTTGGACAAAAGTGATATCTCTCATAAACTTTTTTCAAGAAAATCTTGACTGGTTATGAAAGTTCAAAAGATTATTTATTTTTTTATTTTTTTATTGTCACCTGTTGAGTTCAGGCCTTACATATAGTACATAGCTCAAGTTTGTTCATCCTTTGTGTATTTATTACTTTGTTATTATAATAACTGAATATTTATTATCTCTTCAAGAAGAACAATAGCGTTTTTGAGCCAAAAAAAAGTCAAATACCTTCTTGCTAGGGGATTTCAATTACCCAAGTATTAATTGACGTACTTGCCCTCTAAAAATAGATATGTTAATTGTTTCTCGGCCTTTGTCCGTGCCAGTATGATAGAACAAACCACTAAAGGCTCTAATGTCTTTGACCTAGCCCTCACCAACCTAGCCCCTGTCTGAACTCCACCCCGCACCTTCTTCTTTTCTGACCACAAGTCAGTCATCATCTCTGTCAAGCTTATTGGTACCACCCTACCACCAGCTGAGACTGTCTTTATGGACTTCACCAGGACCTATGCAAAATTCCCAGCAATCCTCTGCAAATGGATCCAACCAAGAGGGCTGCCTGATCTACTTCTGACTTGGCAATACCTAAACAGCTGTATAGAAAAGTCAGTACCTGTCCAAGTTAAATTATAATGGCAAATTAATTACTCTCTGGGGGAACTCCTGTTTTAATAATGTGTATAACAAAAGAATGAAAATAAGTTGTAAGAAATCCCCATTCCCTTATCCAAGGACCACATTAAACATGCCAGCAGGTAACTTGAGTAAGGTTAGAAAATGCAAAGCAGAGTACATGCTAAATATTGCTACAGATATCAAAGGAAACTTTAGATGTTCTGGTATGTCAAAAGTTAAGCAATAATGTCCATCAGTGCACTGAGCCCATGTATGACTAGTTTAGCAAATCTGATTTCTACTATAAAATATATAATTACAAATTACTGAATTGTTACTTTGCGACATTATCTAACACAAGTAAATTGGCATGATGCAATGAAAGTGGACTGGGATTTGGGATATAGTAGACTTATTTCCATGTGATTCAGTATAATATTCTTAACTGTCTGTAATAATGGCACATATACATATGAATTTCACTGTTCATAGCCTAGTACCAACCTATGAACCTATCGACCGTAGGGCCTATACAAGCCTAGCCATAACAATTCCCTGGATATTTCTTCCCACAATATTTACTTCCCTGGACCCCTGTCTAGCAGGGCGACTGACATGATCCCCGGGGTGAATTTCCCATCTCCCATCCAATCATCAAGGTTCCTTTTGAAGAGGACCAAGGAGACGCTCTGCTTGACATGTATGGGCAGTCTATTCCAGAGTATGGGGAGTCTCTGGGTCAGGAACCTATCCCTCCAGCATGTTTTGTTCATTGTGATGACAAGGTTTAGATCCCTGGAGCTTGTGGCTGTGAGGGATTGGGATTTCTTTAAGTGGAGCATGTCCAACAGCTCAGGGTTTGACATGGCCTTGCATTTTAAGCAGAGATCGCCACTGAGTAGACGATATGCCACAGAGTATAGCTGGAGTTTTTTTTAGACGGTCAGCATATGGATCATTTCTCCCCGGGCCTCCGCTGAAAACAGGCTCTGTGGAACCTAGTCGGACATTCCCGGTCAACAAATGATAAATAAATAAAAAATAAAATAAAATATGGCGTCTGCTTTAGGCCTGTGATTCTTTTAGTGAGGTATTTCTACGGCCTTTCCAGCTGTTGCAGATGTCTTGTGAGGTACATATCAAACTGGGCATTATACTCTATAATGGGTTTAATGAGGGATGAGTACAGTTAAGGGTATTGAACATTTTCTTTGCTTAAATTATGCAAAAAGAAGAAAAGAATATGTAGACACAATAGAAAATCTCATTTGTAGAAAGAAAATTATTCATAACGGTGTTTACAACTCATGATGGACTTGGGTTTAGGTTCTGAATCTGGAACTGTGTTTAACAAATTTAGCCAGTATTTTTCTGATTTTTTTTCAGTTATACATCAAATTCACTAAGCATATAATCATATTTTATTGATATATCTATATATAGATATGATGTATCTTTATAATTGGCTTTGGAGGACTTGACAAGATCTCTGATTTGTTTAAGCTAGTGAGGACTTGACAAGATCTCTGATTTGTTTAAGCTAGGGAGGGATTTCTTCCTCTGTTCAGTCAGTTACCTCTTATTCTTGGACATTAGTTTCTTTCTTTCTCTTGTTGTATAGCCTGTTTCTTCTAGGAGTCCTCTAGGGTATCTTGTTTTTTCATCGAGATCTGGTTTTAGTCCGGTTTGGTACAGCCGATTTGTATACAACTGCTTAAGTGGTTATACCAGGCGTTGGTGTACACCTCTGCATAGGAGTCCATGTTATCTGCATTCAAAGGGGCTTTAACATTTCTTATACCATCACTTGATAGGAATTAATTTGTCTTACAAAACTTAAGCATTTTTGAGCTTGATGGGGTATCTGGTCTTACAATTACATCGAATGAGACTGATTTATAGTCTGATCTTACCAGAGAGGACATCACACTGGGGGGGGGGGGTGCAGTGCTCTCCCATGTTGGCGAGTACTATGACCAGAACATTTGAGCCTCTTTCTTGTGGCTGTGCTGCCAAGCTGTTCCACAGCATTTACATTGACAAAGTCCAAGAAACTCTGAGCCAGTATTTTCGTGGGCATTTAAGTTTCTTAGTTGATGGTAGGATAATTTAAAATGACCCATGAGTACGGTGTTAGGCTGTGACTTCAGTAAGTCCAGGTATGCAGTATGTTTTTCCTGTTTCATGGTGAGGGACCTTTAGTTAGGTATGATGTGGTAGGGGGGTTTGCCTATAGTTAATTGGACAGGTAGTAGCTTGAGAGTCGTACTGTTTGACCAGTTTTGCAGTGTACTTACTCTTAATGAAGATGGATCCACCTCCTCCTCTGGTACTTTCACGCTCCGTTTGTGGTCTAAGTGTATGGAAGGCATTGTAGCCCTGCATTTCCGGGGTGGTTTCCATACCTTTGAACCATGTCGTGGTGACTGCACAGACGTAAGCATCTTCCAAAGTGAGGAGTGCATCCAGGAAGTGCAGTTTCTTCTTTAGACCCCTAGCATTCCGCAGCAGTATCTTTGAGTTTATCTAGAGAGGATTTTGATATGTTGGGAGGTTGGTTACTTTGGCACTGCGTAAGAGAAGGCACAGTAGGCGTAGCTAATGCCTTTGCCATCTGAAAGCCTAGGGGGGTTACAGGTGCAGATCATCTCTGGCAAAGCAGTGTGTCCTGTTGACCATGTCTTCCCAGACTGACTGGTATTGAATCCCCTTGGACTGACACCAGAATCTAAATCCATTGTTAAAGGAAATCATTATTTTGCTTGTATTGTGGCATTATCTTTGGAGAAGGTAGAATGCTGCTTATGGCTAGACTTATCTCTGTCTGTGACACACAAACTGAGAGCTCAGTCATGTCTCTCTTCGTATAGTCAAGTCTAGTACATCTCAAGTCATTCACCCTCACGGGGACTATGAAGGAGTCCTATCGGTATTTGTGGTTCTGACTTGAGTGACTTCACAGATCCTGACAGACAGCTAACGGTAACCAGCTCATTATCCAGCCTGGTGAGGGTCACATCTGTGTGTCTCACAATGGCGGCACCTATGACCAATACTTCAGGTTTTGTGGTGTTACTCCATATGGGTTTATTTGTTGAGACGTGTGTGTGTGTGTTCTTCTGTGTGTGTTCTTCTGTGTGTG